>NW_028256536.1:600000-775182 GCF_048593485.1 Apis florea
AATAATTATAATAACTTCTAAAACAATGTGAGTTTTTTGTATCTTTCGTTTAATATTTAATAACTTTCAAATGACTTTATTATTGGTTTAAAGATTTTCTCCATGAATTATTCGCAATAATAATTTCCTAGAGTTGATTGAATGTCATAGTTTTCAACGAATCGATCAAATAGAAACTTATGAGAAAGAAAAATCGATTTGATCGCGTCGAAATGTAAAGCAAAGCAAATTGGTCGGTGACTATATATCTAGCAAACCATAATGCCATTATGTTCTCGTTTCATGTTCATGTTCGTTTATAAATACGTATCGATAAAGATCTTTTTCTTTCTGCAATGATTATATAATTATGAATATACTTTTGAACTTTAAAAAACGTCATTCTAACCACTCTTACCAAAAGTTCATGAGAAAATTCCAAGGTCTAGCTTCTTATTGCAACAAGTAGAATATATCCGTGCACGTTCAGACTCGTACTCACAATTATTCGATTTTCAAAATCATTAACATAGAAAAATAAAAGTAGTTGTTAGAATGATAATTGAATATCAATTCTAATATTCTCAAGAAATCAAAAGAAAAACGAGAATTCTAAAAGTTGTAACAGCAGAGGATTATATTTAAGATTGAAAACTAAAGATTTTCTTATTTGGAATAACTTGGAAAAAGTTCCATTTAAAGTCCTCGAAAGTCTTGGAATTTGGAAATTTTAAAAAATTTAAAAATTTGAGATTTAATGACACCAGAATTAAAAATCCAGATTTAAAATTTTCGATGTGTCCAAATATTTAATGTTGTGAAATTTCAAAGGTTTAGGAATCAGAGATACATAATATAAAATTACATGATCTTTTTTTTTTGTATCTATAATGATTGGATAAGACCAAAGCATATTATTTCTCAAGTGGCGACAGTTATCTATGTCTATAATGCGCTTAGTTATGCCTACAACAGTTAACAGTGTCATCTATGTCAGTATAATCTCCATGTTTTTTTTTATTGATCGATAATAGCAATCTTCGATACTTTAAAACAATATTTAGTTACGCATTATTGTGATAAATAACATAAGAAAGAAAAGTGACGTTGATTGTAATTAAGATAAGTTATCTTATCTCTTTAATTTACTTGCAAGCGATTTATTTTATGAAAAATATCATTAAATCTGGTATTAACATTTAACTAAACATTTAACATTTTAACGTTTTTATTTTTACTTAATTTGTTGATAAAGTAATTGTACTATGAAAATATTTCACGCGAAATATCAAAGTACACAAAATTAATTAAAAACAAGATATTAAAATCTATATATATATATATTATCTTATCATATAAGATTGATATATCAATCATTGATATAATCGATGAATCGAGAATACAAATGGTCAATATCAATTAGTTATATGTATTAAAATAATTAAATAAATAATTAAACGTTGAACGAAAATATTGAATTTTTTATTGAATTTCATTTGTTGCATATAATAAATATTTCGAATAAATTATTCTTCGTGTAAAATTTATTTTATTTGATACCGATCGATCATATCAATAGAATAAAATGTAAAGCAAAAAAATTTCTATATTACACGAAGATCAAACTATCGTGATTAACACGAATATTAGTTTCGCAATATTATGTCAACGATAATAATGAAAGAACATTTGCTTTAGAATGAAATAATTCTAGAAGAACGACAATGAAACGAGAAAAGAAGATTATCTTACTGCAAAAAATCAAATATAGATAAAAGAAAATCCAACGAAAAGATTATCCCTTACGACTCGTAAAATCGGAACGGTAGAAAGAATAATTCTTTTAAACTCTCTTACTTTATTTTTTCCCGCCTTTAAAGCGAAGTATATTTTTACCTGAATATTTCAGCAGATTTATCGTCGTCATTTATTACCATAACTTGTCCCGTGTCGTATGTCCACGTATGACTCTAATCTATTATTTTTATGATGAAATTAAACGTGTTCTCAATTTAATTAATGAACCGACGTAGGTAACATTAATAAACATAAAGTGCAATGTAAATTAATATACAGGGCACATTTCACAACATCCTAAGCTGCGAAGGATCTTCATTTATCGACAAGTAACCAACGACTACCTACATGCAGCGATTGCTGCAGATAATCATGCCAGTATCACGATAACGTCACAACAGAAAGCACTACTGGGATCCAAATCGCACGATGCATAACTTTTTAATGGAAATATCACAGGCAAAAGATTTTAAACGTTTTATTGTTGGCGCACCGATGAATAATGATTTATCGCATCCATTCTTAATCGGCGTACACTATAATTATGCTTCTTCGATTTACCTTAATGAATTAATCGCGTGATTGTTATTCCAGCAAGTCGTTAAATAGCCACTGTGATCGACGGATATTCGATTGTCGAAAAAAATGAGAATTACGCGGCGTGAAATCGGCCGGAGGTGAGAATAGTTGCGGGCTGTTATCAAGAGGTAGTTCCAACGGAGGCACCCGCCCTCGCCGCCCCCTGAACCCGCACTGCCGCCCCTAGGTCACCGTTACCCTCCTTGCACCTAACACCACTGTACTAGTCCCAGCGCAGGCGCCTTTTTTCTTCAATATCGTATTATTGGCTTCCAGTACCCCGCACTACAAAATTTTTGCGTTCATTTAATTGCAGGGTTGTTAATCGAATTTATTTAAAGAAAACTTCTTTTCAATCAGTATCCTTAATGTTTAAAAAAAAATCTCATGAGAATATTTTATATAGGATAATTAAGAATAATTCAAAATTTTTCTTTGTTGATTACAAATTTCAGTTATTCTAACTTTAGTTAAAAATTATAATGATTAATATTAATTTATTTGATGGAAGCATAATTATATTAATATATATATATATGTAAATATGTATTTATTATATGATCGTTATAAAAATTAGCTATATCATATATGAATCAATATTTTTGCAGATATCATTGAATTATGATTAAGTCCATCAAACTCTTTTTCCTCATGTGTGTAATTTATTTTAAAGAAATATATCGATTCTTTCTTTCATTTCTTCGATTTTTCATCTTTCCTATACATTGACCTTTAGCATCGAGTTTTACTCGAAGTTATTAATGCGCTTAACGCTTAAAAAGTAATATTTCTTAGACACCTCAAACTCTGTAATTATATGACTTAATGAATCAAACTTTTGTGAAAAAATATGTAGATAAGATAAATATTAATTTACTTTTATTTCACATTTTTTTCTTTACAATTATATTTTTTATAACGAAAATATACTATATTTTCATATGTATTTTTGAAATCCAAAATTTTATTTTTATTTCCACAACATTTATATATTGTTTTCATGTAAGTAATATAAAACTACTATAAAAAAATATTTGCTTTAAAAATGTTATGATATTATTGAAATTCTATGAAACCCTTGTAATTGTACGGTACTGCGTTCAACGTCACGGCGCAGGAAAGCACAGCTTCCACCGCCTTTTCATTTTCGCAGATCGATCCGACCAACTGACAAGAAGTGTAATCGAAAATCTCGAAGTTAAAGTTGTCTATGCTAATAGTGCGCGTTAAATATACTAGAAAAATCATAATATTAATTTATAAATTTCGTGTATCTAATTCTTAATCAACTGCTTTCTTGATTATAAATCAATAATATTTTTGTTTGATGAAAATTCACGTAGGAATAATTACTTATAATTAGTATTCGGCTACTAATTATGTGAACCGAATGATTGCATATATTGTTATTCATTTACTTGAATAGTGATTTTGATTAATTTAAATATTTTTATGAAAGGATAGAAATCTGAGTTTTCTATCAATTCAAAAATAACGAACTTTTGAAAAATTGGTTCATTTTATTTACGAAAAAAATGGTATTAAAAAGATTTGTCAAAATGAACTCGAAGCCTGTCTTTTTTTTTTTAAAATCGTACAACATTTTCTTCATCGATAGCAAAGTCCAATAAAAATAATTTGATGATTTTATCTATACGACTTTAGGTGTTCAATTGTTGATTGATATGTGGACGAGCTGGTGTAGTACAGGTAATATTTATAATAATAATATTTATTTTTAAATTCTTAATACTATACTTTCACTATAGCTTTCTCAAGTCAAATTTATTTATCTCTCTTTGTTGCTATATGATGTTAAATAAATTAAATATTTAAATGTTCCCTCGGAATCTATCCCTACTTTTAACATACGCGCATGCGTTCTGAAAACACGTTATCAAATACTATAGATAATAACCTATAAATGTTTTTGTTCATTTCTTTTAATAAAAATAATAATTGCAAAATTTAATTTTTTTCTCTAAATTATTATGAATGATATCTGCTAAAAAGTTAAGTACAACGATTTATTAATAGAAAAAGTTGTTTTACTTATGAAACAGTTTGACATAATACTCTATATATTTACAATTATGCTACAATGATTTGTAATTTATTATATATTTGAAATATTTACAAATAAAATATATATTCATAATTCAATCAATATTAATAAATTTACTTCATATGTAATATCTTTGAAAAAATGAAATATTCAATTTACAAGATATTTACAATTTGATAGATTAATTCGATGAATTACAAATTTCATAGATTATTTTCATAAAAAAGATTTGTTATACAATAAATAAGATGTTATAAAATATGAAATACATCGTTAAAAATAATTGAAAAACAATCTATATAAGACAAATTTATTTTAAATATAATATAAAATAATGATATTATTAATTAAGACTAACTTAATTTAACTTAATTTAGAGAAAAAATTTTGATATCATAAAAACTTGCAATTAAATTTATTTTTATAGATTATATTCACAAAGTGAGTATGTCTAGAAGGAAACTTGGTGATAAACAATTTAACAACGTGGATTATACACAGCTTACAGAAACTGATAATGGTTTTGTTGATTCCCAGGTTGAATATTATTTATTAGATATATTTTAAATATTTTTCTATTTCATAATATTATAAATATATTTATTAAAATCAATCAAGATATTATGTAACTAAAACACATGAAAAATTTTACAAAGTAAATGTGATTGATTAAATATTTTTTCAACAGTTTGTGAATCCATCAGTAAAAATACCATGGAAAGCCATTACATTAGCTGCTCTTCTTTTTGTTGGAGGTACTATAATGCTTATTATGGGCAGTCTAATTGTAAGTGGACATATTGATTCAAAGGTAAAATTTCTTAACAATATTTTTATATTTTATATTTTTAAAATTATTGCATTTCATTATAATTTAAAAAAAATATCTTTTCTCGTTATTTCAAAATACATGTATGTTTTATTTTATATACATATTTATCTTATATGTACGTTATATTAGTTATATCAATTTAATGAAAAATAAATATAATTGTAATAACAATAATTTAATAATAAACAATTATATATTTAATAATTATTTTATTTTTACAGTATTCAGACCGTATGTGGCCACTTATTATTTTAGGAATTCTAATGTTTATACCAGGTGCTTATCATATGAGGGTAGCTATTTTAGCTTATCAAAAAGTACCAGGTTATTCATTTGATGACATACCAGAATTTGATTAATCAAATGCAAGTCTTTGAAGAAGTAATTATGAAGATTTTAAATAATTAATACCTTAAATGTTTAATTTACTTTATTTTTATAAATTATAAATATGTTTTTATTAAATTATATATATATAAATATCAAGAGTTACTTATTATAATATAATATAGCAATAGAATTTTATTTAAATTAATTTTATACATTAAAATTTTATTTAAATGTTCAATTTAAAGATTTTAGATTTTAAATGTAAAAAATACACAATTTATCAATAATACCAAAGATTTATTTTATTATATTGTAACTATATATGTACTATTTTGATATAATTATGCTTTCAAAAAAAGAATATAAATTTATATATATATTATATATAATCTATTATTACATAATTATATAATATTTATAATGTGTATAATTTCATAATATATTTTAACCTATCAAGATATAGTCAACTTAAAATTATATTTTAAAATTTGTAATATATTGTGTATAAGATAATTATAAACGAAATATTGTTAATTTAAAAATAAAAATTAAATAATATTTGTTATATTATAATTGTATAAGTAAATCAATTTAAAAGTTAAAAAATTAAAATTGAAATTTTTACATTCTAAAGAAATAATATATTCAAAAATATAATCTTGTTTCCATTACTTCTATTTAAATACATGTATAATCAAAATTTGAATTTATTGTTTACTTCTTAAATATCTTAAAATACTTATACTACTTAACTTACATATTTTACCTTTAAGTTTCTTTGTTATTAAAATAGGTGGACTAAATTCTTTTTGTAATATATTTTGCATTAAAATTTTGCTCTGTTCCATTTGTTTATCATATTGTTGATTTATTTTTTTATTACAAATAAGTTTCTTATTCAAATTCTGTAAAAGATTAAAATTAATTAATACGTTCTAGTTAGAAATATAAATAATAGTAAGTATAACTTGCCTCAAAAATAAGATATACAGAATATTTTTTTAGATGATTGATTTCAGATCCAATATTTGATAAAAGTTGTTCTATTAAATCCAATACTGTAAGATACATTTCTTCTTTTGTCCAATCAGAATTTACAATAAGATGTGTTGTTGGATAAAACTAATCTCAAAAAATGGTGAATATAATATGTATATTGATATGAATATTTTTTATTAACAGCAATTATAATTTTTTTTTTTAATATAAAAATACATGAATATTTATATACTTACTTGTAATTTAGAATATATTCCTAAATTAATTGCTATTTGATGTAAGCGTTTAGCTAATGTCACATTAATATGAACCAATTTGGCAATTAATGCACGAAATGTAATAATATTTAATATAAAATTATATTCAATAATTAATTTTGCAACGTTCGCAATTAAATCATGATTATTTCGTAATAAAACCATCGATACTATTTTATTTGCAATATTCGTAAGTTCTAAAAACGTAATGTATATTTAAAAATATATATTCTGAATGTATTTATATAACTGATATTAAATTTATTAATAAATAATATTATTTAATCATATAAAATTATTCTTCTTACCTATTGGATAAAAATTGCTAAATTGATCTACAATTAAAAAATGAAAAAGGAAAATTGCATAATCTGGAAATCTTTCACAAAATGCATTTAATAAAATGGTTATTATTTGTACTCTAATAGAATTATCTTTTATAGTACAATATATTTTCCATTTACTTGAATCAGTACATATGAGATTAGTTTCTGGAAAGAATGTTTCATAAAAATAATTACAACTAATTATTAGTTTTTATTTTAAATATTATATCTTAATAAGAAAATAACTCACGTTTAAGTAAGGTAAAAGCTTCTATAATCCGTTGATTTGCTAAATATATCTCAGCAAAAAGCAGAACAGTTGCAGCATCAATTTTATGCAAATGAATTTTTGCTTGAATTATAAAATTAATATTTTTAAGCAACGCATAAGCTAATATCCACAAATTTTTCTCAGCTAAACGAATCAAAATATGTTTGGCAACATCATATAATATTTGGTATGATATAGCACTTGCCCCACATTGGACTGCAAAAAAATATTAAATGAATTTAGGAATATTTTTAAATAATTATTATATATATTAATATATAATATTATATATTATATATATTTTAATGCAATTTTTCTTTAATTTACTTCAATATAAAACTTATTTTATTGGAACTTAGAAATATGTATGTCAATTATCATAAATATATCAATTATATATATATATATATATATATATAAGAGACATAATTTTAGTAATTACAATATTTTATTAAATTATTTATTACCTGCATATGATATGAGTTTATTTAAACGATAAGGGGAATATTTTATTTCATTGCATAATATTTGATAACATACACGAGTAAAGAATGATTGTTGATCTTTTCTTACTGAATTAAAAATATTCATAACATATTTATAATCGTTATGTTTGAGTCTTTTTTGAAGGCTGTTGACATAAAATTTCCAAAATCTTGTTTTTTCATGTGAAGAGTATGGTTTTGATAAATTATCTATAATATATATTGATTAATATACAAAAGCATAAAAAATATATCAAAAAAAAAATTATTTCATTTACCTATTGAATATAATGTAAAATAATTTTTATTTTTTATATCATTAGTACTATTTTGTTTATTTGTTTCCCAAGCCATATTTTTTTTATTAACTATTTTTAAACATTCATCTGATGTAATCTCTGATTCAATTGTAGAATATAATTGTGATGAATTAATACTTGTATCATATTCTAATAATATATTTTTTTCTTGTCTCTTTTTTGTTTCATCAAACTTCATCAAATTTTTGAAAGATGACATTAATTTATGATTTATTTTAGAATATGTCTGATTGCAAAGTTTAAGTACTATATTTATATTTACATCTTCAATATGTGTATGTGTAATTATACATTCTTGTAAAATAGTTTCTACAATATTCAGCTCCACATTTTCTATAGTAAGTAATAAAGTTTTCAGTGAACTCCAACATTCACCAACTTTAATATAAAGTTTTAATATCTTTGAAATCCAATTTACGAATTTGAAATCATGTTTGTTTACAATAGTTGATAATTTATCAGCAATTATTTTGATTGAATATCCAACATTTTGCATCCATTCAATGGTACTGTATGCTATTTTATTAGATACAATTTTTAATTCATATAATTTTTTAAATACTTTTAATACCCAACACATATCAGATACAGAATAAATATACAGTAATTTTTTATAAATATTTTTTAAAAAATTTGTAAAATTATTAAATGCTAATGTATCCAGTATTCTAAATAAATTTTGCTCATTATTATTATACCATTGAATTATAAGTAATATAAACTGCAAAAATAAATAATATATATATCATATTCTAAATAATATGATACATAATATAATTATATACATATATTTATATTTTATATTATTAATATAAAACATATAAAAAATAATTTTATATGTAAATATGTAAAAGTATTGAAACATAGTATTTTAAAAATTATTATACATACATTATGTTTAAAACGACAATTTCCCCATTTACTACATTTATTATTAATTACAATATCATAACAATAACCTTGGCAAATAGTTTTAAGTATACTAATATTTTTAAATTTCATTGTTATATCTTTTATTTCAGAAGTTTGATGACTATTATGAAAAAACTTTTTTAATAAAATGTTGTTTTTATTGGTAATAAAAGTTTTTTTTGATCTTGATATCATATTTCTTTTTGGAATATTATTTTCATTGTTATTGCTATACATTTTATTAAAATCATTTACAGTATTTTTGTAATAATTTTCAAATACATTATCAGTCATTTCAAATGATTTTTCAATATGTGATGAATCATTTAATAAACATGAATATCTGGAAAAATTTAAATATTTTTAAATTAAAAGCAATTAGTACAATTATAATTTTAATACATTAATTATTATTATACATTAAAAATATAAATAATTACTCATCCATAAGGGTTGAATCTGCAAATAAAGATATACAATCATTCATTTCATTATTTAGTTCTTTTTTATTATTTTCTTCATTTAAAAAAAAAGATTGATTTTTTATACATAACTTATTTACTTTTGATACTGTTGATTCACATAATTGTATATTCTGTAGAGAATCACAATCTTGTTTATTAATATTCCTAGAAATTTGAATTTGACTCTCTTCTAAAGAATTTGGAATATTTTTGTCATTTTCTAATTTTGTATCTACCACTTGTGAATCTATATTTTCAGCTTAAGTAACAATATTTAATATATAAGAATTTAAAGTTATTTTCTCAAATAATTATTTTTCAAAAATAATATTTAGTTCAAAAGCAATATTATTTTTATTTTCACATATATTATTATGTTTAAATTCATACTTACAATCTTGTAACATATGTTTTATATTTAATTTTATTTTTTTTGCAGTATTATTATCATTCTTTGTATCTATGCATTGATTTAATAAATCTGTATCTTTATATGAATTTTCATTTGCCATATATACCATATTTCTTTTTCTTTTTGTAATTTTTTTTTTAAATAGAGAAATATTTTCCAATGCAATACCATTTTTACTATGGTTTTCAATAGTAAGTATATTACATTTAGTGTTGTGATTTTCATTATGTTCATTAAATAATATATTGTTTTTATTCATGTTATTTTGAAAAGTTATTAAATTATTTAATTTTTTTATGTTTTTAAGATTAATATTCTTAGGATCTCTATATTTTTTTTCTAATTTTAATTTTTCTCTATTTGTTTTATAATTTTTTTTTAATAAATAATTATTTTTAAAATTTGACTTTTTTTTCTGTAAACATATTGCTTCATTTTGAAAGTCATCATTATTAGATATTGTATTTTGTATTATTGATTTTTCCAATTTTAAATTTTTTTTTTGATTGGACAAAAAACATTCAGACATATTTTTTGCACTTGGAGATGTATTTATATATTTGTTTTGTGAATTTTCCATTAAAACATTTTATGTAATATTTTAAAGTTATTTATTTTTATTACATTAAAATTTATATCATATTGTGAAAGTCTCCTTAAACAAACTTTTAATTTCTTACCATTTTTTAATGCTTCAGCTTTCATAATATTATCTGATGAAATATTTTAACAATAGTCAGGAAAAAAAATTTGTACAGGAAAAGATACAAATGTACAAAAATAATAATAATAAAAAATTATAAAAAATATAATAAAATAATAATAAAAAAAATAATAAAAAAAACAAAATTAATAACTATATTTTAAATTAACAACTATTTACCATATTTTCCTTTCCAGAAGCCAAAATTATTTTCATCTATAATTATCACAGGATTTTCTTTTTTGGAAATATCATTATTTTTAACTTCTACATTGCAATCTAATATCTTTAGATTTTTATTTAACTTTTTTATATGATTTTTTATTACTTTAATCTTTTTAATCTTATTTTTTGATAATTTAGTTTTTTTTTAGAATCATTATTTGATTTATTTAGAGAAAATATATGTAAATGATTGGAATAATTATTGTTCATATTTTTTGTATTATCAATGGTTAATGTATTATTTCTAATTCTATATTGCAATGGAATATTATGCATCAATGATATATTATTTAATATAATTTTTTGCAATAAACAATTTATTAAAACAATAATTACTTTCTTTGAACCTAAGACATTTTTAAATTTATTTGAAATATCTTTATTAATTTCGATATCAAATTTGTTACAACATTGTTTAGATTTTTTTTTCTTTAGACAAGAAATATTCATTTTTATTCAATCTTTCGCGTTTATATTGAAATAAATAATATTTATCAATACAAAAAAAAATATTAAAAAGTAAAAATATTATTACAATGTATTATTTTTTTACAAAAATTTTATGCAATTTTCTGCAATAAGTATATAAATATATTTATAGTAAAATATTAAATATAATTCTCTGATAAGATAATGCTATACTTACTTAATATTTTAATTTTTTTTTATTCAAAAACAAATGAATATAAATTATATCTAGTTTTCATTAATCAAAAACTTCCAATATTTCGCAATTTAATTCACATGGAAGAGCACATGTATATATTCAAACTTCATTCAGTTTCGAATGTCACCGCGAAAATATTTAAAAATAACGATAAAATAACGAAAATCATAAACGCAATCAATATATCGATGATATAAAAAAACTTTTGTATATCTCTAAAATTTTTAAATTTTAAGCAAAATAAATACAATATATAATTAAAAATATTAATTATAGAAATACTAATTTTTTTATAATTTTTATTAATTTCTATTTTTCTTTTTTTTTTCATTATTTTTTTTTTACTTATCTATTTTTATAAATATCAATCGAAATAGCAAGTTAATGAAGTATACATATATATATATATATATATATATATATATATGCATATGTAAATGTTGATATTAAAGTCAAAACTATAATAATCGTAACTCAATGTCTCAACATCATTTGAAACTTTATGCTTTTTAATGAAATTTATTACTTTGTTTATTACCATATAACTTTATTGAATAAAATTTTTACGAGTTACTCATAATAAATAAAATGATAAAAAAGAAATAATTTAAAATATAATATTAATGATTATAAAATATAAATATAAAATAAAAGAAATAAAAATAAATATAATTTATATATTTTAATTTTATATTAAATAAAAAATAAAATTATTCGATTTAACATTAAAAATATATTAAAAATATTCAAAAAAATAATAAAAAAAACATTATAATCATTTTAAAAAATTATTTTGTTTTTTTTTACTAAATTATGAATATTTAAATGTTAAGTAGAAAGAGAAAATCGAAGATGAATACTTACTTTAGTATTTTTGTTCTACTATATTTTTTTCTTTTTTTTTTTTTGATGTCTTTGACCTAAATAATTCCAGATTTTTAAAAGATATTTCCAAAATATGAAAAAAAAAAACATAATGAGAATATACGACATTACATATTACAAAAAATGCAAATTAAATTATAGAAAACAAATGTAATAATACTTTGATTATAAAAACAAAAATATTTTTTTATATAATTATGGCTATAAATGAAATTTCAAAATTTTAAAAAATTATACATATTATATATATTATACATAACTATTTTTATAGTTCTATTTTAATGATTTTCATATTTTCAATATATATATTATAAATAATGAAATATTTGAAATTTATATCTTTTTTTTTTTAATCTTTAAACAAAGATAAAAAATTTTCTTGAATTAAATTTTAGCAAAAATCACATAAACGAAACATCATATTTTGTGATTAGAAAGTTGTATTTCAAAGACAAATATAAATGTGTTGTACAAATATGCATGTGGACAATCTCAAAAAAGAAAGATTGTTAACAATATTCTTCTTGAAAGTAAACATACCTTTTAAAACATGCATTAGAAGATTGGAAATACAATGTATCATATCGTTTCTATATATATCTGAAAAGAATCACTGTAATGAAGTGAAAACTTTATTTGCCAAACACATGTGAATCACATGTTTTTAAAAATTTTTCATTAAATATAATTTTATGATCGATTATTTAATGCAAAAATTAATTTTAACTTATTCCTATTTTTTTAAAAATTATTTCTTTATCATTTTATGTATATACTTTATATTCCTTTGAATATAAGATTCGAAAAAAATAGAAAAAAAAGTTTGATGAAGAAAAATAATAAAAATGGTCCGCATCTGCAATAAAAATTATTTGAATATCGAAGGAATTTTATATAAAAAAATATATCCAATGTGCATATACCTAGTTTCACATACATTATTATTTTAAAAATAGCATGCGAAGAATACAGCAGTCTTTCCACAGAAAAACATCGATTTCTATGCACACAAACTTATAAAATTTTGAGAAACCAATCAGTTTATTTTTTGAGCCTGATATACAGTATTGTCCAAATTATAAAAAGCCATTTGTTCATCGATCCAATCACGAACAGATGCAACATTAGCATAAACTCCTGGAATTCCATCTGCACCACAACCAATTCCCCATGCTACAATACCTGCTTGCAAGTATACATTAGGATTATTATTACTTGGACAAACAAGGGGACTTCCTCCATCACCCTAGAAATAGTTAAAAAAAAAAGAAATTACATTGCTAATATTTTTTTTTTACATTATTGAATTTGTAATAAATTTTAATTACCTTACAAGTATCTTTATCAGACTCTCCACCAGCGCAAATAAAACTATTATCAAGAATAAAATATTTTCCTAATCTAGTTTTTCGAAGTAAGTCCTGACATTGATTGTGTGGTACTACTGGTAGATTAATTTTTTTTAAAATTACCTGGTAATGTCCTTCCTTACCTGTAAAACAATTAATATTTTAATTTATTAATATTAAATTAATAATAAATCTTTATTATTCTAATAAAAAAATATCTAATAAATTAATTTATTAGATAATTTACCAAATTTATCTTTTCCCCAACCACTAGCGAAACATCGAGAATTATCGAATACAGTATTTTGTTCTGGTAGACAAACAAGGTCCACGTTCTCCATTAGATTCAAAGGCTCGGATAATATCAAAATGGCAAAATCGTTGTAAAGAGTGCCGGCAGCAAACTTTTCGTGAATGATAACATTTTGTACATTACGATCCTGATGAGGAAAAATCTCATTCTTAGTTTGCGTGTCCCATTCTCCAGCACGAATTCTCAATTCAGACGGTTGCTTCCTATTTGAAAATTATTCATTATATTTATTCGTATTGTTTATTTCGTTATAAATAATAATAAAATATAAATCGATAGAAGAATATTTTAAAATATTATTGATTATTCACCCTTGTACACAATGGGCAGCTGTTAAAACAGCCTGTTTGTGAATTAAGGAACCTCCGCATTGATAGACGTTCAATTTTTGATCACCGATATTTTCTTCTTTTATCACAGCCACCATCCACGGAAATTCACCGAATTGCGCTTCATCATTCACATCGCCGGTAATTCTAAAACCAACACCCTCAGGATGTCTTTGTCCACAAGAACCTTTTTTCTCAATTGGTGGTGATGGTGTAACTTTTTCTATTCTATCAGGTGGTTTACAACAGACGTCCAAATAATCGCACGGACCGAGCGCCCTGTATCATTAATAACATCATTAATAACAATATCATTAATAATATTAATTAATAAAAAATTTCCTTGAATTGCCATTACATGATATAAAAACAAGATATATACATATATTGATTGACGAACAAGAAAAAAATAAAATTATAGTAATCTATAATTTTCATAGAGTTCAAAGATAGTCTCATATGGTATGAATACTTTATCAGACTTAAATAATTATCATTGTGATAATATGAATAAGTTTTAAGAATACTAATTCATGTCAATTATTATTTCGAATACTTTAAATATGAATTACCACTGTTTTATCAAGTTAAATTATTAATTCATATTTTCAAACTTCATTAAAAAAATCATAAAAAAAATAGTGAATGTATTAATATAATGTGAAATTATATTTGATTTTTGAAATTATAATTGAAATAATGAATTTCTATAAACTGTAAATAAATAGAATAAATATGAAATCAATGTATTTGTTAAATCACGAATATTCGTAAGTACATGCAGAATAACTTTGCTTCACGTTTGTTTAAAAAAATTAACAATATATCTTTAGTATTAGTAAATTCAACATTATTTTAATTATGTATCATTCGAAATCATGCTATTTTTAACCGTTATGAGACTATTCTTTAGAACTCACCGCAATGTGCGATGTTTATTGACACTTTCATCATCTAAACCGAACCTGATATCAATAATTCCCGTTCCATTCTGCAAGATAGAACCATTGTGACACAGATAATATGGTACACATTCACAATCCATCTCTGGTTGCTTTGGCCTATTCTCTGTGCCTAAAATCGTTGTCGGTGTAGAGCTACTAATCAAAGGATTCGAAGTCTGTTGATCTTCAGGAGTTCCAAATATATTTGTTATTAAGGAATCCAAATTATTCTTTTGAGGCGCAGCTATAGAAAAGCTAGCCATCACCAGTATCGATAATATTCTCCACATTGCGATATTTGAAATCCTGAAACATATTTTTCAAGTTACTTAAGTGTAAGTGTAAGTACGTTTCAAGAGACTAAAGTGTAAAGGTTCTTATATATATAGTATATTTTATGAATCATCACTATGAATAAGTAGTATCAATAACCAGACCTTTTTAAGAACGAACAGGTTTATTTGAAGGACAAAAACTTTACCATTGTTGATTTAGTTGTCTCAAGATTTCGAGTAACATGATATTTTTCACTTATGTGATAGATACTAGAAATAGTTGACATTTTTGGAATTATATATTTCATCATTTTACTTAAGTATGATGTTTTTCAAGTCGTTATATTTCTTTGGTTCGTTCATTTTTATGAAAATACCAACAAGAGTTGAGAAATATTAATAGAATAGAAAAGATTCGATACTTTTTAACTTATTATAGATACTATTTGTTATATATAAAGTTGAAAGTAAAATAAAAGAGATAAACATTGTTTACATACTATTCGCTATACATGCTATTGTATGATTTGATTTGGATATGAAACTTTTGGCAAATATGCATGCTACTTTTTATTGTGTTTGTTCTATTCGAAATAGCAATTAGATCGAAATACAATTGTCTTTTTTTCTTTGCACAATACAACATTTAAATTCATTCAAATATGATTCTAATTCGTATCATTTTCATTAAAAAAATTTCAAAAATTTAATTACAATAGTTTCATAATTATAAAATAAATAAAATAAAAAATATAAAAATTGTAGTTTATTCATAATTAAAAATATTTTTAATTTTTAAACAAATAAGTTTTAATCAATTTTAAAAATTAAAAATAAAAATAACTTTATATTTATTAAACAAGGAATATTATAAATATTTATTTAATTAATGATCGATGATAATTTTAAGGGAAAAATTTTTCTATATATATATTTATATGTTGTACATACACCAGCTATCAAAGTAAGACAATATTTTTATGGAAAAAAACCTATTGATTTGGTTTCAGCAATTTCATTAAAGAACAAAACAAAAACCTTTTCATTGTATACATTCGAACGAATGATGAATTAATATGTATTTTGATAAATGCCTTTGCCAAGAAAATTGTGTTCATCATTAAAAATTATCAATTGACTGTAATTTATTTCGTTTGCATTATAAATAAGAATGATTTTACGATCTTGATATGAATTCTCATCTATACAAAGAATAAACAAGAATACGATACACGTTTCATATATACTTATGAAAGATGTTCAATTATTAACATGACTCATTATTCGTTTCTTATGCTAATTCTGCGTAATATTTTCAAGATATTTACGTGTTAATTGTTCATTGTCAATGTCATTATAAACATTTGTCTTAATTAAAGACAGGTAAGAAAAATAATGTTATTTGAAAAAATTTATATTTAATATCAATGGAATATTCAGTTTAAAAAATTGAAAATGCATATGAAATATATGATTCAACAAATATTAGAATTTTCCTGTTTAGATTTCCCAAGAATTATCGAAATTGTTTAAAAAAACGTAAAAAAAATTAAATAAAATAAGTAGAATGTATCGTGTAAGAAATAATGTAAGGAAATAATCATATTATAAATACCTTAAAAAATCATTATAAACATCATTCTTAATCATAGATTATATAAGAAATGATTGACTTTGACCTTTTTTATGATGGCTACAATCATAATATAAATATCAACATGATATCATAATGAAATATTGTTTAATTTCATTATATAAATATGAAAAAATTAAAAAGTAACATAAAAAATGAATTTAACATAACATAAAAAAAAACCCAGCAATATTTATAAAATTTTATAAAAATTCAAGAATGCTTTTATGAAAAAAAATACTTGAACTTGAATATTTATATTTATAATAAATATAATATAAATTTAATATTTATTTATAATACATATAATATTATGAAGGCTAAAGCTAATAATATAATTAAAATTCAATTCTAAGAATCAATAAAATAATTTAGATTAATTTTTCAGTAAATATCTTTCTCATACTTTTATATATAATTCCATATAATCTATATCTTTTTAGTTCAATAGATTATCGATTTCTTTACGTAATAACAATAAACTCATATTATTATTACTTATTTAATTTTATAACACAAATTTTCTAATAAACATACAATTATAACACATATATAAAAAACGATAAAGTACTTACGATAATCTTGAATATCAAAAATTGAATTTTCTCTTCAAAGAACAACGAACAAGTGCGATGTGTCGAACGTTCGGTCCGCAATTTCTTCGTTTACATACACAGCAGCCAAGCTTCGAGCATATATATATGAGAATTACCCCCTCCAGTATTCATGATTCCACGATTCTTGTCCTACAGTAAAGTTCGCATATATTCATATATATATATATTACGTTATGCTGAAACCATTGAATACTGAATTATCTTATTGGTCAAGGTAGTACTTATGTAGATGGTATTTCCCATGCTATCATGCAATTATAATATTGTTATAAATTTCTTGGAATCTTTCTCGGAATTATCAGAATTTTTTTTTATTGACGTCATAACTTATGAAATTCTTAATAGTTTAACAATAAATTTAAAGATTTTTGATATATTTTTTGATTTATTATATATATTATTTAATGTAGTAAATTAAACAAACAAAAAATTTCAATATATTTTGTAGCATAAAATTAATTATATTTCATGCGAATTTAAAATTATTTTAATGGATGATTTACATATTTATTGATGAAAAAATAAAGCCAAAAAAATGAATAACTTTCTCCTTATATATTTCCTTTTTTAAAATATTTTTTATTAAAGATTTAAGCCTGCAACGTTTAACTTCAATCTATTGCTTCTAAACGTGTTTGGCATTTAATGTATTCTTGGAATTTATTTTTTTTTTTTTTTTTTTTTTTACATTAAGGTTAAATACATTCCTTATCGGATTTGATTTTATTTCAAAATTATTGTAAAATTAGAAAATTATAATGAAATTATTTTGGTTATTATAATTTTATTTTTTCTTTTTTTATCATTTTGAGTTTTTGATTCACAAAAAAGATCTGAATTATATTGCTCTATTTATTTTACATCAAATGTTATAACTATACTATAATAGATAATATCAACATAATAATTTAGATAAACTTTAAAAAAAAAAGTCATAACAATGTATTTCCGTTAATGATATTAGATGCAGATTTTACGATTATAATATATTACAGTATATAATGCATACACGTTATTGATAATAGATGAGCAAACTAATACTAGTAAAATATTATCATAAATTATCACAGATCAAGTATAAAATAGATCCTAAAATTCAATGCATTCTTTCATGTCTTGGTCCATTAAGCCTATTTTAATCTCATTCTCAAAGTTATCAACATTATTCGACTAAAAATAAGATCACAATAAAGTAATTAAAATTGAAATTAAATATCAATATAAAAAACAAATAGACAAAAAATAAAATATATGATCGATTATAAAATATCTTGTATATCTTATAATAACATAATATATAATAATATAATATATTGTTTTTTGAAACAGAAAATATATCTATTTTTTAGATATTAGATATTAAAGATTAAGACACATTGTAAATGTGAAAGAGAAATGATGCAATTATATTTAATTAACATCACTATCTTATAATCAATAGTAAGTATAGATAAAAAAAAGCAAAAAAAGTTAAAGAATAGAACAGAAATTTAAAGAATCAGTGGCACCATCTTTAGAGTGCCTTAGATGAAACATGAATATAAATAAAAAAAAAAGCAAATAATAAAAAAAGAAGATAAGCTTAGAATTAAACAATAACGCCATCTTTTGAATATCAAAGATAGAATAAGGTAGAGTAAGAATTAACTATCAGCGCCATCTCTTAAGTATTTTTAAAAATACCTTCATATTCAAAAGATGGCGCTAAAAACTAAATTTTTATTTTAACTTTATTCTATTAGGTATAATAGTGCAAAAAATAAAATAAATCTTGCAGTGCAATTATAGACAAATTGCAATATATATAGAGAAAAATAAACATAGGATAAAAACTGACCCTTAATACTATTTTTTTATTTTTTTTAGAGATAATAATATATATAATTTTGATTATATCTAATATATCTTCAATATATTGATAATTTCTTCTTACATAGTTCAATATTTTTTTCTAAATCATAACGAAATATATTCACTTCAATTAACAGTAAAAAAAATGATAGCTTTTAATTAGCTTTAAAAGTAGTATGCATAAAGTAAGTATCTAAATACGAAATATTAATTGAAAATACTTTCATTATTTTTTTTCTTATTTTTAATTTAAAGATATTATATTTTCAACTTTATAATATTTCTATATATCTTTATTTCTATTATTTCTATATATCTTTCTTTCTATTCTTCTTTATATTATTTCTAAGAAGACAATTTCACAAAATATAATTTACAGTATTAGAAAATAGTTTGTAGCTTGTGTTTATTATAATATTGTAAAAAAAAATTGAACGTATAATTATATTAATTCGCTGAATTTTAGATCGAGAAAGTTTAGAATCATGATAGAAAAAATAATTTAAATATAACAATTTCATGAAGATGATTTTATATATCTTTGGACCAACTTTAAATCATTAAAATATATTATTTTTTATAGATTTACCAGAAATTGTTTTTCATAATTTATTTACTTTGTTTTTTTTTTTTAGTAATCTTATATAATTTGCATTTTCTGAAAATGCATCAAAATACATCAAAATTATATATAATAAATAAACAAAAAAAGACTAGATAAAAATTTCTAAAACATATTAAATTTTTTTATCACGCCCCATAAGTTGCCAACTGTTGATTGATCCATTCTGTGAATTGTGCTACATTCGTATAAACAGCAGGTAAATTTGACGATCCGCAACCAATTCCCCAAGATACTATACCAGTCTAGAAAAAAGAAAGTCTCTCAATGCCATTGCTTTTTTTTTTTTTTTCTTTTTTGGATAACATCTGTAATCCATACTACTATTTGCAATAAACCAATACCTGAAAGTATTGTCCCGTAGCTGTGGGACATACCAAAGGTCCACCACCATCTCCCTGACACGTGTCCCTATTTGTCTCGCCCCCTGCGCAAATGAACGAACTATGTAGTTGAAAATATGGTCCCAATTTTGTTGCTCGAAGCCGATTTTGACAATCAATTCTATCCACAATAGGAACCTCCACTTTTCGTAGTTCAGTTTGATATGTCCCACCTGTATCACAAAGATTTTAATTAGCAAGACTACATTATAGGATAGATATATCATTTAAATACATTTTTTGAGCCCCATTACCATTCTTATGTCACATGCAATAGCATCAAATATAGCAAAAAATAAAAAATATCTAAGTATGTATAAATGATTATCTTATAGATAAATCTTATATAAATTTTCTCAAATTATTTCTTTTGAATAAAACAAAATTTTACGCTAGATTTTATTCGAATACTAAATTAAAATCATAATCAAAATCATATACGCGATCGATATTTCAAAATATGAGGTACAAAGTTTTATAAAACGTTTAGATTTTATATCTTATCTGTGACAAAATTATGCTAATAAATCTAAAGAAAAAAAATATATATATATAAATATAATAATAATATTTACCGAATGAGTTTTTTCCCCAACCTGTACCAATGCATCTAATACCAGGAGGAAATATCAATCCTTGTTGCGGAATACAAATAGGAACAACATTTACATTCTGTTTTACCGGTGCATTTAAAATGACTACTGCTATGTCATTAAACAAAGCAGCACTATAAAACTGAGGATGCGTTACTATGACTTTTATGTTCGCTTCTTGAAAAGGCACCGGTTGATCGCCAGGTTGATACTTCAAATCCCACTGACCAAAACGCGCTATCGGTCTATTGCTTCCTAAACTAACGAGTTTTTAAAAAATTTTTTTATTGTTGATTTTACTTTTCAATAATTAAAAATTCATTACATTTTATTATACAAAATTAGCATAATTTGCTTACTTGATAACACAATGTGCAGCTGTAAGAATAGCACTATTTGTAATCATAGATCCTCCACATTGAAATAAATATTTACCATCCGATTGTATTGTTAGTAAGGCCACCATCCACGGAAACTCTGCGAAATATGTTTTTCCAGTATCTACAGGATAAGGTTGGGCTGTGAATAAAAGAAAACAACTAATTGCAATAAAATAGAATTTTCTATGTAATATATTCATGGATTAATATATGTTCATTTTTGAAAAGTTGATTTTAAAATATTGATCGACGATTATTTGTTAAATTATTAAGATAGTTTTACCTCGTGTTAAATGAAATGAGACAGAAACAATGTGACAAAGATAGAATTATCTCATTTTATCTTTCTCACTTAAACTTATTGTTTACCATTTAATTATTTAAACTACTTACTGTTACACGATGTAATTTATTAGTACGAATAAATTAAAAATAAAACGTTATTTAATTATTATTATAAAAGAGGGATTCAAAAAAGTTTCGAAAAACATTAATCTACTATTTACCTGCCGCATATGTTTTGTTTTGTATACCACATCCAATTTGCGAGAACGAAGCTTCCCCGTTCATTATATTCTCTCTTGATTCTTGCGAGTCACGATTTCTTCCTATATTAATAGCAACAGGTCGACAACAAACTTCATCCACAGTTCCACACGCAGAGAGCCTCGGATCAATGACACCAGCGCCATCGAAACTAACAGAGTTTCCCGGCGCGCACAGCCAATTCTTCATGCAATAACAAGCCTGAGAGGTTCCAGGATTTCTAATGGACCCAATAACCACTGGAATCCCATTCCCATACGATGGATTTATCCCTTGACAGCAGGAGGTAGGTACAGGACACGTCTGTTGTCCGTAAGAAACTAGAGGATTCACGATTCCAACATTTACAGGGATCGTAACGCCATTGCTACACTGGATTGCGCTTCCGCATAAAAGGCAAATTTGTGACGAGGCAAGCGGCGGGTATGAATATTGTATTACACTGGTTGGTTTGCAACAGACCATATTGCTAACGGGACACTGTATATATTGCGAACGGGGATTGATCACACCTTCTCCAGACGTGCCTATGATACCATTTGGCTCACATTGAGTCACAAGTACACAAACACAAATTGGAGCAATTGGCAATACTGTGTTAGTTGGAAAAATAACTGGTGGAAGTGTCGAAGTGGTTGTTGCTTTTGTAGTGGTAGTTGGCGCTTTCGTGGTAGTTGGTTTTGTAGTGGTCCGCATAGTTGTGGTAGTGACTGTAATATTTGATGGACGACAACATACTTCTAAATCTCCTGTACATCTCCGATATCTGTTTTGAAGTCAAAAGTGATTGACAATCGTATTAATCAAAAGTTCGTAACAAAAGACTCTTGTCAATTTTCATTTTTTTTTATAGAGAAATAAAAAATATTTTGGCATCTTTAATTTTTCTATCTTTAAATTTTAATGAGATATTGACAAAAAAAATAAATAAATAAATAAATTGTGACTTAATTGGATAAAGATTGTTCTTGTTATAAATTTCTCAATATTTTTTTATTGAAATAGAAAAACTCACCGAATATCGATTGTTCCAATACCATCCGTAATTATGGTACGATTAGCATCGCAAAGATAATACGGTACACAAATGCAATCCGCAGTAGGTGGTGTAGTCGGCACTTGTTCTATTTTGTGAATTTTCTTTTTTAATTTAAGTAAATGAAACAAAAATAAAGAAGGCGATTCCTTATGAAATGAATTGTCTAACGTTCTCACTATGCCTTTATTTGGCTCGTTTAACGCTTTTGAAATCATTAATAGAATCGTGATAGCGTATGCTAACGTGAAGAGTCGCAACATGGCTTGTTTCCTGTTCGCCGGTTCGTTTCCTAGTGAACGATTTTTAGCGCCAGTCAACGTTTATGTATACAGGATGCATCGATATTTCCTAACATATGAAGAACGTACAGATTTCATACAAAAAGCTAATAAATATTTTATGTTATATATAGATCAATTGTCAACTTTCTAACACAATGATGGTATTATGACTTATCCACCGAGCCAAAGATGTAACCAGATAAAATTAATGTTTCCGCACACGTCCGTTCATCACAACAAAATATTTCTTTCTAAAAGGATTTATTGTATATTTAATCAAGGACTCTTTGACACGCTAGATTCTTTTACAATAAAATGTATTAAACGATTATTCATACAACTCGTTGTAACGAATACAATAAATGACCTACTTACCTAACAAACCATTGATAAATGTTAAGTTACCGGTATAAAATATTGTCCGTATTCACGACTGCGATGGGCGATTGCGATATAAATAAAGTGCATTTACGTTATGTTGAACGATCAATAAATTACTTGCATGTAATATGGATTCAAAAAAAAAAAAATTGAAATGTAATATTGAATTAAAAAAAAGAAAAAGACCGTTTCAGCTTATTTCAAGAGATAGCAAACATTATATAGAATTTGTTGATTATCGATAAGATTGATTGCATCTATAGCAGAAACGCGCGAAACAATTTGTGTTTGTCGATGCGTGTAACCATAAAATGTGAACAGTTTCCATGAAATCCATTGTCATACAACAGTTGACAGTTTACTTGTAAAATACATTTTTTTCATTTTTTCACTCGCAACGATTATACGTATCTCTATGTTATTTTTTCTGGGTTTGGATTATGACATAACCTAAAATAGATAAAGGGAAAAGGCAGGAAACGTTCACTTGTACTCTATCTTTCCAGCGTAGAGCGCGTTTTAATAATGGCAACTGACAGAAATGTAGAAAAATAATGTTACAAAATTTATTTTTGATTTAATACTTAATAAAAAACAAATTTTATACTAAGAACAATATATTTAAATTAAATAAACCTTGTTTCTTTACCAACAGATTGAATTTTTTTAAAAAAGATTTTTTTATATATATATATATTTTTTTTTTCACTTTTCAATTATTTTAAAATAAAGGAAGTATACTTATTTGGAAGGAAGTATACTGAATTGCGGTATTTTTTTATAAACATTATTTCTTTTATAATCATGATACAAATTATCAGACTACATACACTTAAATAATGACACGCCGATAACATAATGTTAATAATAATAATATTATAATAATAATAATAATAATAACACAAATAACATTAATAATAAGAAGAATAATTAGATACAAATATGACGGTGGTACGCAAAAATGTACTCTAAAATTACAATGCAAAAATGGCGAACGAATCATAGTAAAATATCAAGATCAAAGTAAAATATAAATATTCACTTTTGATTCGCACAAATTCAAAAAATAAACAAATCATTCATATTGATAGAAATTTTATCAACAAATTAGAGGAATTGATATCTTTTCTTTTTCTTTATTCGAAGATTTGTGAAGATTTATACCATTCGATCGGCTCGCCATTATTATGTGCTCAATAAAGGACAGAACATGCGATGAAAGAATAATCGCGTGGAAATTAACATTTGTACAATTCTGGTTGGATCATCGAGGAATTATATATGTTGGATGATGAACGAAATCGTGGAACAAATAAAGAATACTACCAGCGTTAATAAACGTCGAAATTAGCTACCTCTTGTACGGCTGTGACTCTACTCTAGCTGCTATTATTACGTTATCACCTGCCACTCATAATCATAAGTCACACACTGGCATCAGATTACGGTAACGTCATCTCGCGTTTTATTGTGAATCATCTTTTATATGCGAGTGACGCTGGCAACAGCAATCGCAAGATGGTTTCTTTCTTAATTATTTCTGTCATAATTTTTTTTTTTTTTACATACATAAATGTAAAAAGAAAAAATTATTAGTCACATTAAGAGAAATTTCGTCTGTCTGTGCTGGCGTTTTGTAATGGCGATCTTACTTAATGTTAATATTCTCTTTGGACTCTTTGTAATGTATCACTTTTGAACGATAATACTTTGAACGATAATTACAATTATCAACTATAATATATAAATATTAGAAATACAACATCTTTATAAACAATTCATATTTTGTGGTATAAGAAATACTATATATATGTATGTATATATATATATATATATATATATTATGTAGAAACATTAATTTTCATTTCTTCGTTGCACTAATAAACTACTTCACACTGATAAACTCAACGTAAAAAAAAAAAAAAAAAAAAATAAAAATAAAATAAAAAGAAATAAAAAAAAAAAAAATAACGTAATGTAAGTATCGTTGTAAATCTCTAAATATTTGTTCTAAAATCAAAAAGACAACGATGATATTGCGAACTACCGTTTGATTTCGCAATTAGAACTTATTAAATGCTATGAGTCTTTTTCTCCTTACGCACAGTCAATAATATATCATACACAAATATTCGAGTGCAATTAATTTGACAGTCAAACGTATTGACGTGTCTTGGAGAATATATTGTCATTCTTATTCTATACATAATAATATCCTAACTATCAATTATTATATAATAGGAACATAGCCGTAAAAGAATATAATAATATATAATTATAATCAATGTACACATATTTACGAATTGTCTTACTCAATTCAAATATAAACTTTCTGAAATTACAAATTAAAGTTATATACTTTATAAGAGTTCGGTTAGAAAGAAATACGTATATACTTGAGCAATACAACACTAAAAAGGACAGAATGATCGTTCTTCCATTCTTTTTAACATGCAAAACCTTTAGCAAGTCATTAGAAACGGTATTAAATTGCACAAAATAATAGTAACTCGATTTCAAGACTGCCCAGGAAGTCACATCTCTTCAGACGTAATCTATGGTATATCATATACTTCTGCATACAACAAAGTAACTGTTAGATTACAAGTTGCAAAATCAGCCAATCAATTTTCTAAGAAACAACTATTTTCTATCGATTTAAATATTAATATTAAATAATAATATTTAAGTAATATTCAACTTGAATTCAAAATCCCTGAAAAATTGCCCAAAATTTCATAAATTTAACTAGAATTCAAAACTAGTTTAAATCTAGTTACAAAAATAATTGTCACTAGTTACAAAAATATATAAACACAAAAAAAGAATTACAAAAGAACTTTGATTATCCGAACATTGTTTAAAAAATATAATGAAAATTGATTAATGAATACAAAAGAAATAAAAAAAAAAATAAATTTCATATAAATATTTATCTTGAAAATATTTGTATTTATATATTTATTTTAGAATTATAAATTAAACGGCATTTAAAAATTAATTAATTTTACGTTATTTTCACTTGATAATAATACTTTCCGAAATCTGTTTTCTTTAAATTATTAAAACAAATCTTTTTCAATTAGTTCGAATAATCAACGTTCAACCGTACTTAGACTAATATATAAAAAATATATTAAATGATTGCCTAACTTAAATCGAAATTTCAAAATCAAAATCAATATAATGAAATTAATATATTTACGTGCTCGTTTATTCATGTTAAATATATAAATAATATTTTGCGTTCGTTGTTTAATTCGACTCACGTATGTATGTATTCTGAAAAAGATCGATAAACCAAGAAATAAAAAAAAAGCCTCCGCCTGGAAAGAGCTAAGAATCCGACCAGCTATGGAAGTACCAAAGAACAAAGGAACGTAAACACTACAGCTAGTATTATCCTTCGTTTCGATCTGACCTTCGTCGAAGCTTATGGTCAGATTCACAGGAACGAGAAAGGCTTTCTTTGGTTTCAAAATAATTATAATGCATCCAAAAACGTATCGAGAAATCGAACCTGCTTCTATTCTTCAATTATTGCTCGAAAATAACGAGCATCATAGAGTCCGATAAATTAAAAGTGAAATGAACGAGCTTCGTAAACTTCTCTATGAAACATGTCATGTAAATTGGTAATATACATATAATTAGAAAAAAGTTAATTTTATATGCAAAAATAAATTGAGAATACAAAATAAAATCTTTTTATTTAAGATTTTTTAAATAAATTAAAATTGAAAATTTATTAAATATATATGTGAATTTGGATAATTTTCAATTATATAATGAATAAGAGTTTATACTATACTATAAAAATAAATAAAAATGCAGAATAAAATTTTTTTGTTCAAATTCCCATTTAATTAAGAATATATACTATATTATTATAATAATCTAAACACTAATTTTTTGTTAATAAAGTATATTCAAGAAGTATATTCAATTAAAAATTAGCCAAATTCACATATTAGTATTTGATTTGAAATTTTCAATTGATATTTTTGAAAATAAAACTTCAAACGAATGAATTTTTATTTTAATATTCTATAATCTGTTCTATATATAGATATTTTCAACTTATTTTTATAAGTAAAAAAACTTTCCTTTGCCCTTTCTTTCTCTATGGTATATACTATCATTTAGAATACTCTATACTGTCATACTTAATGCTGTCAAATGATTAAGTATAAGTTTTAAAAGGAACTATATGTATCTCATTGGTCCATCGTCGACTTTTTAAGAAAAGTCTAAGTATCTTTAAAAAGAAAAATCTTTTCTTCTACGATTTCTAATAAACATTAGTAATGTACAAACGCAATCTCTATGTTACATATTTTGTATAGATAAATAAAACTGCGTAAATGTTTTTAGTCTCAAATATCGCCTAATATTCTTTTTTAAACTTAATTAAACGTACTCTGTCCATTAACGTGTCTCGATAAAAAACTTTTTGCTCGAAACTATTAAGATTGAAAAAACGTGATTTGTTTTGTTGTGATGATTTATAAAAAATCAATTGTATTCGTAATCATAAACAACGTGGATTTTTTAATATTCATGAGTGTCGTATAAAAAGTCTTGAAGAGTTTTATTAACATTATCACAGTATTTGTTTGTAAAGTTTCAATCTTTTTTAAAGTCGTTTTCACACTGACAAACATTTGTCGACAATCTTAAGAAAAATATGGATATTTAATGTCAATGTTATGTCAATGCATGTAAATGTACATACATATATGAAATTAAAAAAAAAAAGTTGAAATTATCATAATATTAAGTGATGGCTTGAAAAGATGATAAAAATATTCATTTATAAATAAATCTTTTTCGTAATCGCAAAGGAAACTTTACAGAAAAGTGACACGTTTGGCGAGAGTATATGGCACTCGTTTCGTATAAATAATTTCTTATGTCTAAAATGTCTTTGGATACAGCCTCTTGATTATCTAAACTCCAGACGATTCATATTACGATTCGAATAATAATCTTTTTTATAGTTTGCCTCCGAGCTTCGGTGGTTTATTTTATATTTCCACTAGATATCGTATTGTCAAAACCGAAATAAATAAATATGATGTAAAAAGAGGAAACACAAAGACAAAGTAAATGAAATGTAGAATAAACTTTTTTTCTCTTCTGCTTGATCGATAAGATGAATTTCGTAAGATCCAATGGCAACCGAGCAACGAATGGTAACATTGTTTCGAGAAATCGTTACTAGGAATTCAATTATATTCCTGTAAGGCACTTTGGTTCGTTTATATTTGAAAAGATGCGACGACGGTAAAATTACCTGCCAGCAGATGATACCGAAACGCTCGCGAGAGTTGTTAAGGATGGAGGCACCACTTCTTCGAAATCCTTGAAAAGAAGATATACTTTTGATGTTTTATGGCACAAGGATGGTGACACGTGCTCGAGTGCCACGGTGTGTTTTATTTGACGCGTCGTTTGCCCATAGAGTTTCTCAATAGTTTGAACGCATTTACTGTTGCCAATGTGCCAGGGTTTTTGGTGCCTTTTGGACAATACTTGACCGTATGAGCTATGTCTCCACACGCACCACAAATTGGACACGTATAAGCCCTAACGATTTACAGAAAAAAATGATATGAGAAAAACAATTTGTGGCTTTCTCAAAAAAGTTTTTTTTTCAACCTTCCATAATATATATATATATATATATATATATTTTACTAACAAAGTAATGATCTTGACTTTATTTTGTTTATTCTAAATCTGCTCATTATTCAAATTTTTAAAATTGTTTTGAGTAAATGCGTTAAATATTTAGTTACATAACAATAATCGGCGAAATATTAAATGAAATGAAATTTTGCTTATGTTCAAATGCATTCAAAGATACTACGGAAGATTATAAGAAAAAAGACCGAAGAATAAAGTTAGAAAAAAAGTTACCTTAAAACTGGACAGGAGACGCGACCATCAGCATCTTTTAGCAAGTGTTTACGGTAATAAGCCTCCTCTTCGCCATTATTTCTACAGAAAACGCATTCTGTAGGCAAAGGTTTCTTATTTTTCTTGCGGCGTGGTGTTGTTTCTGGCATTGTAACATTGTCCAAATCTGGACAATATTCAAAATCACGTCCATTATGACGGAACTCCTCCATTACATCCTCGACTATAATTGTCAAGTAATGTTATGTGTATTGCATTCCGTCAAAAAACATAAAATATGTAAAAAATAAAATACAAAGAATAAATAAGAAGTTAATTCTACGCTTAAAATCGAGAAAAAAAAAATATATATATATATGAGAAGTTTATAATCTTAGAAAGTTTTCAAAGATGATCGAAAAATGATAAAAAAGAAATATTTAATAGCAGATAAAATTTGCGATCTGTATATTTTTGTTGTGAATTTAATGTGATACATCGTAAGTCGAGAAAATAACGTCCGTAGGTGTTGGGTTTCACGGTTTGTAAACATTGTCGTCCTAATTTTTCGAATGACGCAGAAACGATATTATCGTTTAATCGAAAATATATAATGTTTGTAACAAGTATTATTGTTGTCAACGTTTAAAAGCCATCAGAAAGTTACAAAAAGCTAACGTTCATTTAGAGTTTGTATTTTCATCTTAAATATGTATGTGTCGATACGTAATGAAATACCAGCCTGCCATCTTTGAACTCCTTTATCCTAAGTCGAATGTTTCAAGCAAAAAAGCACGCGATCTTCTGTTTACGTTTATACAATCTTAAACATCTGTATCACCCAGACAAGAACGATCACTTATAATCTTTTTTTTTTTCTTTTGTCTTTTTCCCTCGAAAAAGCAAATGGTCGACAGACTATCATGTTTATGAAACACTATGAAATTATTAAGTAATACCAATATATTAGTTTTTTTTACATAATTCAATGAATTCGATCGAATAAACGTTTCTAGGAATCTCTTGAACGACGTGTTATTCAGCGGAACGTTTTAGAATACAGAATTCCTCTTATCGATTCGTTTGTTTACAAACTATGGAAAGTATCTACTAATCGGAACGCGAGTTTATCACGCATAATGAATCATGATCAGAACGCACGATTTTAAATCGAAGTATATTACAACGCGATAGTGACATTTCAAATTGAGAGAGAGAGAGAGAGAGAGAGAGAGAGAAAAAAAAATAAGCAGATATCGATAGAAAAATATCAATTTTGACACATTTATAATTATACGAATTAAGAATGTGTCATGCGCAGGTTAATGAGAAACGATTTCTTCTTTTAATCGAAACAAATGATCATCGATGACAGTTTATCCTAAGTTATGAGGAATCCATGATGTGAAAACGATTATTATATAAAGGTTATTTTTACATTATTTTATATTTGATTTAAATTATTTATATAAAAGAAGGAAATATTAATAAGAAATTTATATCATAATGTAGAAATTAATGTAAAAATTCATTGTGACATAAATTATGATAAAAATATAGATTAATACGTAGATATATTACACAGAGAGAAAAAAAAAAGAAAAATCAAAATAAATACAAATTAATATTAATATTTTTAATTTTTTTCCATAATCGTTTACGACGCAAAAAGATTACATTACGTCATATAATCCATATTATGCAATCTAGATAATTCGAAAATTTATAAATGCAAAAATTTGAAAATGTAATAAAAACTGTCTTATCGACGTTTTACGTATCTAACGTATCAAAATCAATGAAGCGCGTCTCATTTCAATGGATTTTTATCGTCGATATTATTGTTCAACAAGTTTTCCAACAAATTTTATACTTTTAAATAAATTGACTTACCATTTGGAACAGATGTATTTTCTGTCTCGATCGAAAAATTGACAAATAATCTCTTGATCTCTTCTTCGAGGCTAGTGTTGAACGGATAAAAGAAGTTCGACACCTGTGGCATCGGAAGTTTTTGCATGAGCGAGACATGCATCGCGAACAATAAAAAGAAATTACGATAAAAAACGAATAAGAAAGGAAACTGACAAAATCGCGTGCACGTAACTTTTTCGCGAGAAGATGGAAGACGAAAGATCGCGAATAACGATAAACGAGAAACGTCTCGATCCACCACAGTCGAGTTTCGAAATTCAACTGCCGTGTGCCGAGCTAGGATGTCACTTTAGCGTAACCAACGATCGCGAAGAAAGGATCTGATGGTGGGGATGATGCCTCCATACTTGAATCCGTATTTCGTATATTCAAGTACTTATGTATTACACATTCCTGCAAAAAAATTATAATAAAAATATACAATTTAATTATTAATCGATGATTAGTCTATAACATGATTTTGAAATTAATAATTCAATGATGGAAAAGGAAAGCGTGAAATGTGAAACTTGTATGTTTTGTTGGTACTTAAAAAAAATGTGATTTAACGTTGTTGAATTTTCAAACGGTTTTATTGAGTTTTTATTAAAAATTGTTGATGAAATTTTTGAAATGTAATATTCGGACAAAAGAGCGAATTGAGATGAAACGAATGCCGTATCGAGATGTTTGTATTTCCTGGACGGCTCGAAAGGTCGAATCGCTTTGATCTCGCCGCGAGACGACAGTGACGTTAAATTGTAATTTAAGTCCACAGACATTATGCCAGGCTACGAAAGAAGACACAGTTTTTCACTCATTTATTTTTAATATCAATATGTATATCAGTTATATAAAAATACTGGAAAACGATCGTTCGCATTGCGGTACTTTTTTAACGATCTGCGTGTACTTTAATGGTTAATTAATGGTTCGCTTGCGGCAACTGGTTTCGATCGATGAATCGAAATCGTATCTTTTTTGGTGAAAAAAGAGACAAATGAATATTCGCTAATCTTCATCTTTATTGTTACTGTGTAAATATGTAGGCACTGAACAAATAATGTTTCATAATTTGTTTACAAACATTTACATTTACTGATCTTCTTTTTTTGTTCAATCATTGAATATTCTCTGCGAGCAGCTTGGCCACATTAGCCAAGACCGCTTTTAATCCATCTGCTCGACCTTTTTAACATCCTTACGCGTAAATATCATTATCGTCTTTCAGCATTGTATGCGCTCGACCCAATTTCTAATTACGATCTCAATATTTTATCAATATATATATATATATAATATATATATTTATATATATATTTATTTTATTTTGTTATGTATATTTTAATCTCTATCCGCTAATATAATGTTTTTCTAGTCTAAAAATTACCACGATTATTAAAGATAATATATACTTCTGGGAAATTATAATTAAAATAATAGTAAATATAATAATATGTCAAACATATATGTCCCGTGTTCATGTGTATGAGTGTAAAAAAGAGAAAAAGAGATAAAACGATAAAGGAAGAGGGAGAAAAAGTGAGAAAGATGGATGGAAAGAACAATGAAAGAAAAACAATGAAAGGAATAAAACAAGACGCGGTTCGTGAGGGAAAAAAAATTATAGATAAACACAAATTCTAAACTTTGGCTAATGAGAAACAATATTCCGCAGAAGCGAGAACGCGACGTCGTTCCATCGATCGATCAGTGCCCGTTATCGCATCTTTCGATGATTTTCAAAATATGTGTATATATGTTATTAAGTAAATAAACGAGAATTAAAATCTTAAAAATGAAAGAAATTGAGATTGAGAGAAAGAGAGAAAGAGGAAAAGAGAAAGAGAGAGAAAAGTAAAAGGAGACGAATAGGCAGTGGAAGAGGAAGTTTTCTGTACGAAACGGATGCGATACGAATGCGCATGCGTGTAATGCTTGCGTGTATGTGTACGCAATGATCATGCATATGATGATTTACCATCGGTAAAAGAGAGAGAAAGAAAAAAAAGAAAATTCTAATTTTGTTTCGTTTTGTTCTTTTTTTTTTCTTTTTTTTTTTTTTTTTTTTTTACTTTTCATTTCTCACGGACAGCGGAAAGAGAGAAAGAACGAGAACGCAGAACTGAGGGGTTTCGAATTGTTTTTATCGTCTAACCGTTTCAGCCTTTTTCTTCGTGTCTCAAGTATAAAATTAAATGGGCGATAAAGCCTTCGTGTAAAACTATACTCATATACTTTGTTCTCTCTATTGTGCTCAAGTGTAACAACCTTTTTTTTTTTTTTTTTTTTGCTATACATGCGTGTTTTATTATATTTTGTTTTTTCTTCGTACTTTCCTGTATATTACGTATACACTCGGAAATTCTCGAGTATTGAAAATTGACAGAGACTCGATTACGTTGTTATACATGAGACACTGATAACGGCGATGCTGTTCTCTTAACAACGAAATGTAACGCTGATTAATTTAACCGACGATCATTATTTTTTTTAATACGCATTTTAATCGCCGATTAGGGTTTCTCATATTTCTTTTTCCCCGACTTCCATTATTATTTTTTGTTTTTATTTTTTTTTTTTTTTTTTTTTTATTTTTCTTCCATTTCTCCTATCGCGTTTGTATTTTGTAGTAATTTTAAGTGATCTTCGTACGTCGATGTCGCGGTGGTCCGTTTTGGAATAGCTATAATAATTATTATAAATATATTCATATGTGTATGTGTCTCTGCGTGCGCGTCCGTGCATGCGCACGCGTACACGCTTATCCCTGCGTGCGAATGCACACGCGCGTACACGTATACAATAGGTCCATGCGTTTTTTTTTTTTTTAAATCTTTTGTAATGCGCGTGTAATGCAATGTATGTGACAGTGACATAGTGTATACTAGGAATGTACATAGTGTACGTAGATATAATTAAGTTGTGTATAAAACGATGATACATACTATATTCATTACTCGTTTATATCAAACGACACATAATTATGATATCAATTTTTTTAGTCTCATTGTACGATGCACACGGCGATCGGGCATCGTTCGCCAATAATAGGCTAGTCTTGTCCCGTCTTCCCATACAATGTCGATGTAGTCCGGCGATCTTGTTACGGTCACAAGGTCGCGCGGCATGAGATTACCATTACAAGAACTTCCAAATGAATGGCCATCAGTCTTTGAGACGTACGGTTTGGCATACGCGTGATCTCTTCGTTATAAAAAAAAAAAAAAAAAAAAAAAATGAGAAAAAAAAAATATGAAATATAATGTATATTACGTTAAACGAATTCGATAATTTCGTTTAATAAATCGTACAAAGATAATCGTTAACCGTTTTGGTGCCCAAAAGCAAATAGGGAAATACCGACACATATGTACGTATCATGAAACGTGTATAATCGTTTCAAGTTATGCGCAGAATAAAATCAAACATTTTGAAAAATGTTTATGGCACCAACAGGGTTAACAAAAGTCCCATGCAATTTGTACTCTCGCGAGGAAGAAGATTCGCTTAAAAAAAAAAAAATGTCTTGCATAAAAAGGAGGAAAAAAAGCGACGTTGCGAAAAGAAAAGGAAAAGACTAATGTTAAACTTGGAGTCCTTATGGACGGTAGAAAAGTAGGAAATTTTTCCAAGGATCAATTGGCCGATAAAAAACAAAAAAAAATAAAAACGAAACAAAAACAACGAATGACCGAAAAATGAAAAAAAAAAAAAAAAAAAAAAAAAAAGTTGAATTTCCTCTTTATGTTACACTTTTCTTTTTTTTTTTTTTTTTTTCTTTCTTTCGTCTTCTTTTTTTTAAATTCGTTTGTTCCTTTTTGTTCAAAATGGCTCGATGTTGATCCTCAAAAACATGACCATCCATTCTGGACAATCCGCGTTGATTATTAATATTAAATATTAATACTTCTAGTCGTATACTCTTGCTAGAGTAAAAGTGGTCTTGTGCGCCCCAGATACGTTTCACCGGGACGTGCATAGGCAATACAGAGTGCTTCAGGCGCATGTATTCTTGCGTTCTTGATATGCGATAGTACTAACCTAACAAAACTTGTCCTTATATTTCTCATTTGGTATGTCTTAGTCTTAATTTACTTAAAAAAGGAAATAATAACAATAATAATAATAATAATAATAATAATAGTAATAATAATAATAATAATAATAATAGTAGTAGTAATAATAATAATAATAATAATAATAATAATAATAATAATAATAATAATAATAATAATAATAATTAATTATAATAATAATGAACGACAGAGTGAGAGAAGGAAGTGAAAGAGAGAGGGAGTGAGAGAGATATATTTTATAATGAAATTTGAGGATTAGTTAAATTAATGAGTGAAAGAATGAACACACAGATCTATATTATCAACGGTGTCCTAATAATAATCTACGACTAAAATATCGAACGGTGCAAAGTTATCGTATAAAATGATACTTATACATGGTAAAATAGTCGGTCCAGAGCACTCGTAAAGTAATCAAAAAGATTATCATTCGTTCTTAGATCCGACTGGGATAAACAAATATTTAATAAAAACAAAGAAAAAAGAAAAGAAAAAAAAAAAAAAAAAGAAGAAGAAATCAGAAAACGCAAATATATAACGCTATTTTTCCTTTGCTCATGGAGCAGTTTATCGTTTAAAGAACATCTTTATCATTAATAGTCAGTCGATTTTAGAATTTCCTCTAGAGAAAAAGAGATATATGTATATATGTATATGTATAATATTTTTACGTGCTCACATTTTCACGCATTTTATCGTTCTATTTTAACCTACGCTTCTTCTGTATGTACACACTTCACAATACCACTTTTTTTTTTTTTTTTTTTTTTTTTAATCATTTCGATCTCTCCTCATTACTACCCTTCTCTACGACACTGTGTGTTCTTCCTTTGTGTGCGTCCTGTTTTTCACAAATACACCATTTTCCTCTGGATTACTTTACAAGTACCCTCTCTGCATGAGTCCTCTCAACGTAACTAAGTCTTATATCGTCGAAAAATATCATATCGAGAATACCTCTACTATACTATTACTTCTTACTTAGTGTTTTTGTTTGTTTGTTTTGTTTTGTTTTGTTTTGTTTTGCTTTGTTACCTTCAGCGAACAGGAATACTCAAAGTTTTTCCAGTTGAAATATCTCGTGGAGTACGGTTTAATATTGCGCACGTGCGACTTTTAATTTTTCGTTTCACGTCTAGCCTCGCTTAGACATAAACAACTATGTCTCGAACAATTTTTTTTTTTCTTTATGAAAGTAAAATTTAAACGTAAATTTCGCAAGTTGGTACGTACCAACAAGGCATTATCGATTGATTAACGGGAATCGTCATATGAATATATCTTTCGAATTATCTTCCCTCGTTTTTTTTTTAATTCCTTTTCGTATCTTCTAACCTCACTTTTTCGGCCAGAAGATACGAACACAATTGCACGACACAAAAACTATGTATGTCCCTTCTTCGTTTCACCTTTGTCTTTGCATTTTTTTTCTTTCTTTCTTTAAAATAGCGATTAAACGCACTCTTTGTGACAAATAAGATTAATTTTAGGTCTTGCTATTGCACCAATATTTACAATGGACGTTATACGTGTATCTTCTTTTAAAGCGATCTTTGATATCGATCAGCAATTGCTTGTATAAAAGCCACTTAAAATATCAACAACGTAATATGTATATACATAAAAAAAAAAAAAAAAAAAAAAAAAAGAAAAGAAATAAAAAATTAAAAAAAAAAACAAAAAAGGAGGAAAGAAAGCTCGCGTATACGCTTAAACGAATTTTTTTTTTTTTTCTAAAAAAATATCATCTATATAAGTGCAATATATAAATTCTATATTATACTGTTTTAAAAACAGAGTGAAAGGGAGACAGAGAGAAAAGTAGAGATAGAAAGTGAGCGAAAGAAAAAAAGAAAATAGAATTGTACTGATTATACATATTTCTTTACGCAATGAATTTTCCGCGTTTCAACGTTTTACGTTGCTGCAGAATAATCATCGAGGATTCCTAGCGAGGAAAAGATCGTCTCCGCGGATGAATAATCCCTTGAGACTGTGACAGATCACACCGATCGAAACAAAAGATAAATTTCGACATCGTGCGATATGCTTTGAAATAAATGATCGATGTACAATATATAATCTAACGATTAATCTTTCGGCATAAATCGCAAATATGTAAAATGTTTTTAGCACTCAAAGGATTTAAGGCTCCCGTTGCAAAAGTGTATTTTCATACAATCGTTGAAATATACGCTCGTGCAATATTTGTTTGAAAACGAACAACCGCACGAGAAACATATCTATTCTCGAAGGACTGTTACTCTGGGATCGCTATACTGACGGGTCTACGGGTGAATATTAATATTGTCGCTCTTTACGTGCTACCATACAGACACATGCGGCAGAAAATAGTCTAGGCATTCTTTTCGCGATACACCCTACATCGTTATTCAAAAGGAACTTCGATTGAACTTTATTACACGTTTCTTTCTTTCTTTCTTTCTTTCTTTCTTTCTTTCATTCATTTCTCTTCTTCCTTTTTGTTTTTCCCTTTCTTCTTTGTTTGTTCCTTGTCACGAAGGCCAAACACGATCAATAATCGCTACCGACTTTGGATTAAGCGAACCAATTTTGAAGTAACGAAGAACCGTATATCGCTAGGTACTAACTCTTAAGAAGGAATCGTTCTCTATAGTTCGACGCACTCTGTTCGTTTCATTCGGAAAATATACGCGGCTTGCGTTGCTTTCGTGCAACGGGATAGAAATCGAGCCGGATCCCGGAGGAAGGCAGGATCACCGAACACAAATCCTCGCCTCGCGAGGTTTTCGTCGACAATGTATGCCGTTTAGATCCGTTATATTAACCCTCGTTTACTCGCGGCCCAGTTTTGCCCAACGTTGGACGCAACTCCTCAACCTATGCCACGATGATCGACGATCGTACACGCGAGATTGTCTAAAGCTACAATGAATGGCGCGGGCTGGGTGGAGCGCCACGGAACGGAACGAAGGGCAAAACTGTCGATGATATCACGACGGAGAAAATAATTACATGGACAACGCGTTTCACCATCCTCTTCTTCTACTTCAAATGAAAATTCGTAAGGAAGCGAGTAAACACGTTCGAGTAGAATCTTCGAGGGCACAGATCGGATCTGTAGTTAGCGCTCGGTGCACGGGGATTTGCCGGTTGCAGATAAGGCCTGAATAGTTAGGGTTTGCTGTTGTCATTGTTCAACGACAACGGATCGGTGATCTTTTGCTGCTGCTGTTGCTGTTGTTGCGTCACCTCGCTCACAGCGCCACCACTCATCAGTTTCGCATTGTTGTTCTCCGTGTTCGAGACTTTCGCGTACTCCCGCTTGCGAGGCATGCTCTCCGTCTTTACGATCGTGATGTCTGGATTGTTCTCGAGCACAGAGGTCGCTGGTTTCGGGACGGGCGTCGGCACCTCGATGTAACCGCCTCCTTCTCTCTTGATAGGTGTCGAGGTGGTAGGTGTCGCTGTGGTCGCCGCGTTCGCGTTGATCTTTTGCAAGATGTCGTTCACGGACTCGTTGTTCTCGGCCGTCTCGTTGTTCCCGTCGATCGCGCCCGACGCAACGCTCAAGTCGCCGGCCAACGAAATTCTGTCCGGGCCTTGTAGCGTCGACAGATAGGTTGCCAACGTATGGACGGTCACATTAAGGAACTCGGCTGCACGGAACAACGTGATCTCCTTTCTTCGTAGTTTGGCTAACACCTCCGCCGGCCCCGGCTCTGACCAAAAGTCCCTTACTCTGCGAACAAATTCGTCAACCGTTTTAACCATCTTGTATTTTTCTTCTCGAATGGAAAATAGATTAGACCGATGAAAGCGGGTTAATGCACGATTTCACCTAAAATATTTTATATATATATATCCAGGAAAAATTTTCCAAGCTTTTCTCCAAGCTCTCTTTTCTCTCACGTTTCGAAAAACAAATTGGAAACTTGACTGTTGTGCAACAAGTCAAAAGTGGCGATTAAAAATAATCGTCGAGTTAATCGTCGCTCCATATTATTACCTGTACGGATGTTTAAGGCAACCATAACTGTCGCGATATCTGCCGTAGAGGGTTCCGTAGGACACGCCGAGTATCTCGGCGGCAGTCTTCATTTCCAGTTCTTTGCTCTTAATGGCGTCCATAACGCGTCGCGTGAACGGCTCCTCCCAGAACTCTTGGCGGCGTCCCGTCGTCAGGTAATCGTTCATCTTCACGACGTCTCGGAATTGCTCGGGGATCGATGGGTTCGTGGCGTTGGAATTCGAGGGAGTGGTAGGCGCTGCAGCAAAATCAAACCACGTTAAATTCTTCGCGCCTACCGCAACAGCCTGCGCACCTTTGCATAGCTGTCTGTTCTGTGTGTCGTGTATCTCATCATCATCATCATCATCATCATCATCATCATCATCATCATCATCATCATCATCATCATCCTCCGTTGTAACGCCTAATCACGACTACTTTGGTATCGATCGACCTTTGTGTGTCACGTACCTTTCTTTTCCTGGTCGGACGCGTTGTCATCCTTGGACATGTACGATAGCTGCAAAAAAGGATGGGAAAAAAAAAAAAGAAACGATTTGTCAACAACGATGGCAAATTATTGATCAAGTTGATTTATCAAAGATTGAAGATAGGTGAGTGAATGTAGGGTATCCTTACCACCGGCAGTGGCGTTTCGTTATTTTCGTTCATCATCATTTCGTCGTCCCAACTCTCGTGGTCACCGCCTTCGCTCATCATTTCCTCCTGGGAAATCGAGGAGGTTTGAACAGGCGCGTCAAAGAAATCTCTCGGTGACTGTCGATTGCGATCGGTGTTGCATCGAGAAGGATTAACGGCGAAAACAAAAAATTGAACAGTTGATAATAATAAAAACGATCCTTGTCAAATCTCGTTCATGAGATTTCATTATGGATATATATATATATATATATATATTATATTATGTGCATAGTACAAGTTTTGTAATATATTACAAAAGGTGAATGCCCATAAATAATGGTTATTATTTATAGGAATTATTTATAATAAATTTTTAAAACGAAGTCAAAGTGTGCCACCAACAATTTATAGCGAGGATTAAACAAATAAATAGATACACAAGCAATGATGTAGGAAAAAATTTATCTGGCATTAATATATCATCGCATCTACTATATTCTTCTGAATCAAACACCAATTGATTACCTTTCATTGACCGAATAATTCATAAAAATGTCGAAATCTTTTAAAATGTGACGTTTCTGATCGAGTAAATTACCATTTAGAAAGAGGATAGTTTGAAAATTGAACCTTGAAAAAATAAGAGATATGAATAAAAAAATAAACACAAGTATTATTATTATTATTATTATTATTATTATTATTGTTAATCTAAGCTAGATTTCTAGAATAGAAGTTAGTTAAGCGCAAGTTACTAAGAGTCAAAGATATTAGATAAACAGAGATAAATAGAGACAGAAAAGAAGAAGAAATTGTCTTTGATCTTTCAATCGACAATCACTAGCAGAGATATTACGATAAATGAAACAGCTGAACCATACTTGACGTACATTTCCGGTGATACATGTGATTTTCGGTGTGAAGACATCATGAGACGAGGGTGGATCGTCCAGAGGCGGGCGCCCTCTGCGTCTCTGCTTTGGAGGTGGCGGTTCGTCGGCGTCTCCTTCCCTGAGGACCGTCTCGACACCTGGAGTCGCCGCCCCAGGACTGTGACCGCTATTTCCTAGATCATTTTGCGTCGAATCGCTACGCCAGCTTACCTCGGCCAAACCCTTGATGTGCAAATCCTCCGCGGTTTTCAACAGGGACGACAATCTCGTCTGAAACATCCAACGCACGACGACGACGACTTTAATCAATCCGGCAAACAAAACAAAGACGCGAAGAATTTCCTCCTTTCACGGATCTCTTTGTCCCTTAACCCCTTCGAGAATTGCAAAATCGTCTCCTTCTTCCTCGTTTTCGGGCGAGATTTTTCTTCTTCTTCTTCTTCTTCGAATATTATTTATTTAAGGTAATTCCGAGAAAGATGGACCACTTATCTTTTTAAGATCTCCGAGAAAATGTAAATAGGAATTAATATTCGTTACTCGTAGTTTAAAGTTTCTGGTCTAATGGATGTTGTCGATCGTGCTCAAAGAAATTGTGGAATTTGCCACGGTGTAATTAAACAGAAAAATATTTATATTTCAATGGCGCGCGAGAAAGAATAAAAATAATGATCAAAACTGCGATCTTTTCGTTAATTGTCGAGGCAACATTAACGGCAAGAAAATAATACGAGATAATTGCATAGTAAAAAGTTGTTTTCGTGTTACATTATTCTTCAAAGAATTAAATAAATCATGAATTGTCATATCCGCATTGAGTAAATTGTAGAATAGTAAAACGTGCATAAGCCGTTTTATAACATCATGCTTTATTGTATATTATATTACACAGGTTTCCTTTAAATAACTCATATCTTTTATAAAAATCCTTTTTCTTTACTTTACTCGTACATACGTGTGCTGGACAAAATACTTTTTACAACGAATTTTACAATTTGAAATATTCGACAAACAAATGTGGATTAAAAAAAAAAATAAAAAGATCAACCATTTGCAAATTGTTTTTCATTAAATTTGGACGTATATTTATAATTTAGTTTATCGAGCGATGTAATAAAGGAGTAGCCAGACCAGAAAGAATCGTATCAGGGACAAAGAGGATCGAAATTTGCGTAGCAAGTGGAAAGTAGATTTTTTCTTTTTTTTTTTTTTTTTTTTTTTGCAAGCTGGGATACAGCTATATCCTCGATATCCTCCGACTAATCAAGGTAAGTAGCGAATTCCCTCTCGTTTCCGTCGACATTAGCCCGAGTGGTTTAACCATTCCTGGCAAGAGTTACCAAGGCAAGGAAGACGGCGGCAATATTTCTAACCGATCCGCTTTCAATATTTCCGCTATGGAACGGGCATAAATGGTATAATATACGGGGCGCGACGGGTTTCAACGTTTTTGGCAAGAGCTCGAGTCGAGTCAGGCGATTCCTTGTTCCCCTCCCCCTCCCCCGAGTGGAACATTCGATTCCTCTTGTATACTATTACACAGCATGGATATACCATTATACATCGATGGAAGAGCGAGAAGTCGATGCTGTAAGAAATTCGAGGCGGAGCTAAGTAAATCTAATTATTCTCTGACAGCCCGTAGGAAAAAGCCGGAGGAAAAAGTGATCACGTGGCGGAGAGGTAAAAATTAGTAATTCCATTAATCCTGTCCGCTTCAATTTGCGCGAGCATACTCGTAGCGACCGAATCTCTATTCGATTCGCCGGGATTCGAGTAATGAATCGGATCGTCGCTGCCCACGGAGAAAGATACAGGATAGACGATATAAAAAGAAGGAGAGAGAGAGAGAGAGAGAGAAAAAAAAAAAATTCGATATATCTGAAATCGCGTATCGGCGCGGTATAGGGTTCGATTACTATTTGCCAATTTTCACCGTAATAATAGCCGAACGACCGAGAGAATGCTAAATAATATAGAGAACTTTCTACACAAACGATTCTCCGCGGCTTTCTATCAGCCACGAATGGAATTGGAAAAATGCTTATGTGGGTCAGCGTCTCCGGCAGCCAGCGTACCGGGAATAATGTGTATTTCAGAAACAAACGTCACCACCATCCTCGTTGTCTTCGATCTTTGTCTGTGGCTCTGTCTTTCGTGTTTCTAACTTCGTGCGCAAGAAAACGAATGGAAAAAACAACAACGCGGCCTCCGACCTCGTTTAAATCCGATCGCCGAGCTTAAGAAAACTCTTAACCAAAGGCCACGATCGATCGAACACATCGACGGATCTTCGAGACGATACGCCGTGAACATATTTTCACCAGAGCCGGATTTTTCGCAGGCAAATCGTGCCCACCGCAGCGCCACCATGGAGAAAGCTCTCGTGAATCTAACTGCGCGCTTGATCACGACTAGAAACACGGAAGAATCGAGAGAGAGAGAGAGAGAGAGAGAGAGAGAGAACCCGTTGCTTGCTCTCGGGATTCTCTTCACAACCTGAATACGACGATTCTTGCACGTTTAAACGACACACGTTCGACTTCATATATTTCGTGAGTCATCCGAAACGGTATACCACGACATCTCTCAGGCTTCGTATGATACTCCTTGCTTTCGTAAGGGACGATGTCGAATTGTTGTAACAGCGAAAAGAAACTAGGTATCTGGTAACGAGAATAACAGTGTCGATTTTTGCGAGAACGTATCGATGAAATTTTTCGCTATTTGATTCGTCTATGACATAAATTTTGTTAGTTTTTTACGTGATTATTTGCGAGTAATAAAGTGATAGATTAATTATGCGATTCTATATTGAATTATTTCATCGCTATGCTTAGAGGTTATAAAATTCAATGGGTTCTTTGTTTAATGACAGATCTTTTTATAGAAGAAGATAATATGAATCTTGCATATGTATAAAAATTATCGTAATCGTATCGTATCGTATAACAATGGAAAATATGTAGTTCAAGATAAATATTGTTCTCAAAAATTGAGCGTATTGAAAATATTCCCAAATAAACAGAACTTGTTTATAACCTACAACGTAATAATATAACCTATAAAGTTCTTTTTTGTTATATATCAATTAATAAATTAAGAATCTTGCATCAAAGATTATATTTTTATAATTAAAAAGTTATTTCAACCATAAAAATTCAAAAATTGCAAGATTCAAACGAATCTTTATTGAAAACAAAAACTTTTTCGATCGTTAATTAACCACTGGTATAATAATGCTACCATTCCGATTTTTATCGATGGTTTTCTCCGGACGACAAAGTGGTTCTTCTCCCTTTTGTTCGATTACTCTTGATAACAACGAGCAAGAACAAAAAAAAAAAAAAGAAAAGAAAAGATAGGAGCAAAGAAAGAAACGATTGACAAAACAAATTGCATCTTTGCAAGGATTTTTGCCTGTGGATTAACGGGAAGTTCGAGTCGCTTTGAAGCGTGGTATGCTCGAAACATCGAAGAGCAAGAATCTTCAATTATTAATAAATTGAGGCCAGCCGCATTCCCGCCCTGTCCCCCGCGATATTTTTCCCTCCGTCAGCGAGACACAAGTGCCCTCATAAATGTCCACGATGTAAATAAGTCATTCATCGTGTCTGAGAAGAGGCGAAAGAGTCTACGTTCCGCGGACTTTATTTCTTTAATCAGTTTTAATTTCGACGTTCGAACGGTTGGCCAGTCTCGTTTCTCGAAAGTCAACGCTTCAACAATGTCCTCCATCTAACTGTCTTTTCGATTCGCGTTCGGTATAAGGTAAGGTTAGACTTACGATAGGATCAAATATATGTTAATAAAGAATATTAATATACATTCGTAAGAAACTTTTCAAATGTTGAATTATTAGAAATTCTAGAAATGAAAACAAATATAAAAATTTCGATTCGAAGTTCATTCATATTATTGAATTATAAAAGCTATTGAGAAATTTGTCGTTAGACGAAACGAGATGAAAAGAAATTGCTCTGTCTTCGTCGTTGTACCTGTATTTTCTTCTCGTCTTGTTTCATCTAAGACAAATTTAAATCTCGTCTTATAACTTAATAATAAATAAGACTTGATTGATATTTTTGTACATGAACTTTTATATTTGCTTTGATCTGTAAAATCGAAAATAATGAGACTAGTCGAAAAATGCGAAGTAATGATAATACGTAAGAGTGCAAATTTTAAAATTCTTTTTCCTCTAATCTTTGAAGAATTCGTATAATTTAATTTCAATGTACATTTCAATTTGAATTTTAATTATGGTATGAAAAAGTCTGGTAGTGCCAAACCAGGAAAGTAAAGAGCGTGGTTTTGTACAGAAATTCCTTTTTAAGGTAAAAACTGTTGCATTATATGCATCTGCACACATATCAGTAACATCGTTTTTTACTCTCCTGATTTAGCACCAACAGACTTTTTTTTTTGATTCCATAATTAAAATTGAAATTGAAAGATAATCTGATCTTGATATTTAACAAAATGTGACAAGTTAATTGAACATAATTCAAGCAGAACGATTTTTAAACTCTTTTAAAAAAAAATTAAATAACCGATGAAATAGATATGGTATTAAATTCTTCGAAGATTATTTTACAAGAATAGACAAAAATAGAAAATTTGCAGTTATTTTTTTATTTTTACTAGTCTTATTACTATTTTTTTTTACTACGCCCTATACGATATCGCAAGTAAGTTCGAATCTGATTGGATAGTTTCGAATCTTGTAGTAAGTACTTTAGAAATCTGAGATATTCGAACTTGGATGGATTAAAACTTGTGCCAAGTATTAAATTCACAAAATCTAGTGAAATTTAATGAAATACTTAATGAAAGGTTTATCCCGTAAGATTCGATCACGAAAAATGATATTTTCTTATTAAATCCTCGCAATTACGCAGGATGATTTCGAATTCTGAAATGGACACAATTTGTGACAGAATTCGAGTACGTGCAATGATTGTAAAAAGTATTTGCACGTGCAGTAGACATTCTCTTATCCCGTTCCTTCTCATTTTTTTTCCAGTCAAGTGTTTCATTATCACGTTCCATTTCATTTTTATAATATCAAACTTGAAACAAAATTTAATTACGCGAAATTTAATATATTATATTTACATTTAATTTAACAGCAATGTTTCGAATCCTAACTGTTTTTCCTTTTTTTTTTACATTACTTAACCTCACTTTCTGGAATTTATATCTTTGAAATTACGGCGTAATAATTTATAATATAAATAATAATAATAATCGAGAAATACTTCGATGTTACAAACGAAAAGAAAGCGTGAATGAATCAAAATCGAAATTTCAAAATTAAAACTCGTCGAGCATAAATTATGGCTGAATAATAATACAGGTTGAAATTATTATTAAAAATAATTGTGAAAATCGAAATCGTGGAAAAACGGCACGGTTAAACGAACGCTATCAACCGAATCAAGGCAAATTTCGATTCGATAAATAAATTTTTTTTTAAATCGAATTCATCGCAAAAGTTTCGAAATCTATCCGTTCGATCGCCGCTATACACCACACCACTACTACACACCCATGCTTTATATTTGATCCCATCGTTGTGTATCAACCCGTTACAAAAAGTTACAGATCACTCACATGGTCGATGTTAATCTCTCCCTTGTACATGAACTCGACCAGCACTTTGATGTCTGAGAACTTGACGTCCCGCATTATGACAATGGGGTCCTTCTCCTCGTACTGGGACAAAATCGTGTCGAAGTACGTGCTGCACGCTGACAGAACCACCTGCGAAAAAACAAAAGCGAGAAGGGCGGCCGTTAATGAAGGGGCTAAACGATCCGTCGAAAACTTTTGACGCTTGCAAATCGACCATTAAACCGAGGCAAACCGGTTACAACACTGGCGTGGGGGACATGACCGACAAAACTCGTCCTTGACAAATATTCCTCGATGGGTATACGCTCGCTCTCACACGCGCGCGTATACACGCACACATATATAGATACATACACATATATATATATATGTATATACGAGAAAATCAAGAACGTTGAAAATTGAGGACCCGACATAGTTAATTCATAGGTGTGCGGATAAGGGCACGCGACGTTGTGTCGCTCTTCATTAATTACCCCGAAAACTGGCATGCCACACAACACGAGCCGTTATAGAGCCGTTATATGCCGCGCACACACACATGTTGGACACGAAGATATACACGAAGATCGTGGAGATGATCGAATTCTTAAGCGGTGCTTCCCGAACACCGCCGGATAAAATATGTATTTCCGCTTGGACGCCTGAGCCGGCTACTATGTGCAGATCTGTCATGAAAGTCAATGAAGCACTCGACGAGCATAGGCTACACACACTCTCGTTCTCTGACCGTTGTGATTCTTTTTTTTTTTTTTTCTTTTTTTTCGTGCCTTGAAGCTTGTTACACACCTTTCTTCTTTCTTGGGGAGTCGATACGGGGAGGAGAAAGAAGAAGAAGAAGAAGAAGATTTCACTGCTCTCGAGTTGCACACGTGCTTGGAATATCACGTGGTGGGGGGAGGAACTAGGGGAGGTTAGGAATAAAATCTGGTAACTTTTGAAAATAAGATGATTTGTCCGTTGGATAAATTATTTCTTTCTTGTGTACGTTTCTTTTTTCTTTCTTCGTATTGGAAAGGATATATATTGATATATAGTAGAGACAATAATATCGTAATAATTTTCAATACACGTTTATTTCTCCCTTGTCCAGGCAAAAGTAATTTTGATCGCGGTTCTAATATTATTTCCTAGCATCTGGCAGGGAGCAATGAAATTTACTAATTCAAAAGATTAGAAAGTGTGTTTACGGTAGAGACTTGAAACTTGATTTGTTGCAACACCTGTTGACTTTGCCGGTGTATTTGCTGCTAAGTAAAGTGCAGAATTTGCGGACGGATGATTGTAGAGGAGAAAGTGATTGATAGGTTTATAAATCTCATTTTTAACGTTAAAAATATCGTTTTGCAATTTTCTTCGTGGATATTTACAATATCCCGTCGAGATGTCAACCGATTTTTAACTCCTTCTCGACGCTATAATAATCCAGCTATAATAATCTGAACACACGAACACCGTGCTTGAAGCGAACGTGAACGAAAATAGATCGTGTCGATCGATTCTTAAAGTTAATTCTTAAACTCGGCCTATCGAGACCGAAAAAAAAAAAAAAAAAAAAAAAACACAAAGAAACTGATGGATTCCCCCCCCCCCTCCATCCAATTGGGAGGGATCAGGTAGAGATCTATCGATCCTAAAATAGAAAAAGAGAAATAGAATCGAAGGGAAGGTGTGTTAAATTAAAGTTCGAGTCGAATATGAAAAGGCCTTGGGGGAGGGGGGGGGGGGGGGACTGAAAACACGGTTTGTATCCAGGTCAGATCGGTTTATACACGCGGAATAGAGACACCAGGTTCTAAAATCGGCATCGGGGATCGATCGTGTGTGTGGGATTTAAAACTGTCCAAGAACGGGTTCGCGTGCATATTTAGCACCGTTGAACAACCGGTATTTCCGTCGATTCTCTGTGATTCTATTTGCCATTTATTAAACGACACATCTCCTCCGCCGATATCTATCCATCTCGATCGGTAATTTTTCTCACTTCGCCCTTCACTTCGGGGGATAATCCGGTTGTCGCGAAATAGAGAAGATACAATCTCGTGTAAACGATCGGAATTTATTTCCTTCGTTCCGATTTAAAATGATCGGGATTTCCGTGCTCGGCGCGAAAATTCGTTCCGCGGCTCAAGTTTTTAAAAGATATCGATATCCCTATTATGTAGAGTATAAATTGTTCTCAATACCCGGAGGAGGAGGAGGAGGAGGAGGAGGAGAGGGACAATTTATTACGTTCGTTCTCGTTCATTATCTTGTTTGTTTGTCCGAGGCTAAACCGAGCGTGCACCGTTTCCCCGATTCAACCCTCGTAAATCAGCGCAGCTTAGCCCAGATTTGTCACCTATCATCGGCACAGATCAACGCTCATCAAGTGTATTCAACACCTTCCTCCGTGAACCACTCTGTTTTTTTTTTTTTTTTTTTTAAGAGGCAGAATTATCATTTTCTTTTTCCGTAGCTCGTTTCATTTCTCTTTATCGATGCTCTCTCTCTCTCTCTCTCTCTCTCTCTAAATAAATAAACAAAATTATTATTATAAGAGTGTAGACGGGATAAGTCGAGTTTCTTTAAATAGGATACAACACGACGCGATTTATTAAAGCCGAGAAAATTAAAAAGGGGAAAAATATTTATTTCTGCAAGTACTAAACGAGATTATCGAATCGAATTATTTAATTGTTAATTGAAAAATATCGGATGCACGATTCGAGAATCGTTATACGCATATTTATTATTCGACTTTCTGAATAATAATTTCTCTGCGAGAGAGCTGAATGCAGGCGAAGAACATCTTCCACGACTCTCTTCTTCTTCTTCTTCTTGCAAAAAGGCGAAATCCGATTCTTATTATACTTTAAATTGGCGCGCCACCGAGTTTGAAATCGTTCGAGAAACTATCGTAAAGATACGAAGACACGTTTCTTGTATAGGTTAGGAAATCATTCGTTTCTATATCGTTTCGTTCTTTTTCACATTACATTAATAAAATATTCGTTGGCGAAGAAACAATGATAAATACAACGTTACAACGAATCTTTTTTTTTTTTTTTTTTTTTTTTTTTCATATAGAGAAAGAAATTATTCCGAATATGGAAATCTGTATTTTACTCGATCAATGGTGGTTCTAATTGTCAACCGAAACGGGACACGGCCGTGTATGATTTTTCCTATCCGAATTTGCATTTTATTTCACGAAACGTAAGCCCACCGTAAATCGTGTCCCTCCTCCCCCCTCCACCCCCTCTTCAACTGTCTTTTTCTCTCATCTCGACTTTTTTTTCGTCGCTCGAGCGTGGTTTCTATCGACTCCCCTCCCCTCCCCCTCCGCCTCTCCCTCCACACACACACAACACAACAAGAGCGTTCGCGTAATTCCTTGAAAATTATTCTGCGGAACGACAATAGAATTTTACATGCAAGTAAAAAAAGGGGGCAACTGTGGAATACATACGTATTAATTCGTACCGCGGTATTGTTGCATTTGCAAAAAACTCGTGTTTCGTTTTCGTTCCGAATTATTTATTCCTTAACCCTTTAACCGGCCTACGCCGTAGTTTTTTCGCGAATTTGTTTTTCTCCCTTTTGTATTTTTCCATTGTTGTTGTTCCACGATTCCTCCTTCTCTCCTCCTCCTCCTCCTCCTCCTCCTCCTCCTCCCTCCTCTCCCTCCCCCACTTTTGTTTCGGTGGAAACAAATGTTTACCGTCCAATAAGGTCTCGTATTATCGTGCGTTGTGTATCAAATTGTCCGATTTTTCACAAACGTAACCGAAACGATTCAACCAATTGCAAACGTTTGAATTTGATTGCCGGTTACAGAAAGAACGTCGGATATTGTGCTTTTCCCTGGAAATAATTGCTCAGTTAAAACGTTAATCGTTTCATGCATCAAACAATTTTCCGTCAAAAGGAGCCTCGAATATCCTCGTTTCGCCTCTTTGAAAATTGTCATTTCAATATTGATCACATCGCACATGAAAATCGTTTTTAATTATAACGAGCATCGAATATCTTATTATTTTCGGGGAGAGGGACGGGGGAGAGGGGGGGAGGGGGGGAATAAAAAAAAAAGACGTTCTGACGTATCCGGTGGAAAGAGTTATCAAAAAAATCTGCGCGAACGATACTTGCCATATATATATATATATATATAAATACAAACAAAATTCGTTATTTCCAGCAAAAGGATATGGATATTGCAATAATTGTGAAAGAAAGTGGACACGAAACGAAAATATGATTAACATATATAGAATGGATGATTCAAATTAAGGAAAAAATGTTTACTCTTCTTAAATTAAACACTTTTCGAGTCATACATAGGTTATGTATACTTTTCCTTTCTTCTCAACACGATACAATCAAAAATAGTAGTATATCTGGAGTGTCTTCATCCCAATAGAATAAAATTCGTTTTATCGTCTTCGAATCGTATCGAGATATCGTATCAGCTAATGGCTAAGCATTATTTCAAAGTGTCAATCAATAAAATCTTCCTCTTCGGCAAGTATATCTTTTGCACGATGTAAACAACGAGAAAAGCGCGCCAAGTTTGAAACGCTCCGGCGTACCGTGCCATACCGTGGCGGAAAAATAACACGCGATGCGAAGGTAAATATTTGTTCATGTTAATCGTTTTAATAAATCAATCCACCTATGCAAATCTCTTAGAGAATAATTGAATTCAAAAAATCGTCCGACATCGATCGATTTGCATAACCAGCATAAAGATCGAACGGAAGCAGCACGCGTCTCTCTCTTTCTCGCTGGCAAAAAAAAAAAAAAAAAAAAAAAAAAAGAATAACGAGCGAGCATCGTTCAAAGAAGGAAAAGGACGCGACGGACGCATCGTGAAACATCTGGAAGCAGCTGGTGTTTCTGGAAAGCGAATGGTGGTAGTAGCAGTATCGCGATCGCGGAAGAATGGGTTTCTTCCCATGGAGGAGGCCGAAGAACTCTCAAGTACGAAAGAGTGTCTGGCTCTCGGCCCCGCCCAGTCAATAGCCTGAATATTTAATGTTAGAAGTTCCGTATTGATTTTCGCGATTTTTACGTCTCCGCAAATAAGGCCGTAAAAGACCTTACGCCGCCTCGTGTCTGTTTCTTACACGTACCCACACAGCCACGCCAAGCGAGTGTTGCTTTATATACGTATACACCACACGCGTATACACGGTCGAAACGGATCAAGCAGGGAGGAAGGAAGACGGGGGAGAGGAAAAGAAAGAGAATGGGCGAGCGAGAAAGAGAGAGAGAGAGAGAGAGAGACGCGCGTTACTTTTCAGTGCCAGCTATATAATGCTTTTTATTATGCCGGGCCGCTTTTATGGGGAAATACTGCGATGAAAAAAGAGGAAGACGTCGAGACGCGCGGGGGAGGAAGGAAAGGGCAGAAGAAGAAAGAAATTGCACTGCCCGGGTTTCATATCGAGTCATTACGATCCCCGGGCACTTTCACCCTCCCCCCCCCCCTCCTCCTTCTCCCCATCCTCCTGTCCCGACGTCGAACCCGCGCCTACCCACCCCACACACCCACCACCTCCCCATCCACCCGTCCCTCCGTTGCAGACCCCTCCTTGCCCCTACCCACTACCGCCCACGACGTCTTCTCTGACATTAAACTTTTTATCGTGCATAACGGGGTGCTTCGTCTTTCGTCGTTGGGAATGAAAAAAGGAAGGAGAGAAAGAGAGAGAGAGAGAGAGAGAGAGAGAGAGAGAGAGAGAGAGAGAGAGAGAAGGGAGAGAAAATAGTAATAAAGAAAAAAAGAAAAAAAAAAGAACGAAGAAAGAGGAAAGAAAGGGGAGGAGGAGGAGGCGGCGGCGGTGGTGGTGGCGGCGGCGGCGGCGGCGGCGACGGTGGTGGTGGCGATGGTGGTGGGACGGCGTAGGAAGAGGAGAGGACGAAGGAGGATATAAATGGACGGGGCCGATGGTGAGCGACCCCTCCTCGGAGACGGGGGTGCGCCGCGTCGAATTTGTCGATTCGCCGGTTTTCTCTCCCCGGCGTAAAAGCTTGGCAGACGCAATCGATTGTACCTACGTGTGCACACCCCCGTGGGGGGATAACGCGGTCCGACCGGGGAGGGGGAGGGGGAGGAGGGTGGCAAAGAAGCACGGAATGATAGGCGACGTATCGTTGTTGTTGTTAACGCTGCCTTACCGTTATTTATTGATATGCGCGGGCGGCCTCGTTCGCTCGATGCAATAAAAACGCCACGTCGGCACGAGAGACTTTTTCGAGAGACACCGCGATCGTTGCGGATTTTTGATCTTTTTTCTTTTTTTTTTTTTTTTTTTAGAGGGTTGAGACGAGGAAAGATGGTCTCTTTTCCTTTCTCTCTCTCTCTCTCTCTCTCTCTCTCTCTCTCATATTTTTTTCCAAGGGAGTTTGCACGCACGTGGGTGTTCCATGCAGAACCGCGAGGATAGACCGCGTATAGATGTAACGTTTTTCCACGCGACGCCGGAGACTTTAACGCTTGACCTCGGCGCACCGAAAATTTTCATTTCCTTTCTTTCCAACCCCGTTCCAATTTTACGGTGAATCGGATATTTGAAACGACGGTGGATATAATCGAAGGAAGGAGAGCGAAGGACACGATCATTGTCATTACCGATGCAGGAAAAATAATAAATGTACGCGAAACGATGTATAATCTCATATTATTCTCGTATTTACGCCTGAGAAAGCGTAACCGTTTTCTACTTTTGACATGCCACTGGTAAAACGCACGTGGGAAAACGAGTTATTCGATTATTCTCAAATTCCCGTTGCCTACTGATCTATATCCCCTGATCAATTTCCCGGCCGAAAGTGTATAATTCAAAATATAATCCGCGAACGACGGAAGAAACTCGAGAAATCCAGTCGATATCTTCGCTTCGCGAGGGGTTGCGAGCGGTGGCGAGGGGAAAAGGAAGAGATGTGGAGTAAGTACTTTACTTTTGATCGAGCGACGAAATATGGCGCACGATTCGTTGTTCGACGTAAGGGGGCATTCGCTCGCTACGAAGTTCATTAGAAAAACGAGATTACCGGCCTCTCTGCCTCTACGTTACGTAATTCGATCGATAGTTCAGGCGTTTCCCGTTTCTGGCCGCCGACGAGGAGAAGCAAAAGGGGGCGACAGGGAAGGAGGGGGGGAGGGAGGGGAGCGGGGGTGGGTGCAGGGGGACAGAAAGACAGACGGTGAAACGAGAGAAACGAGATGGAAGGGTAAAAAAGGAATTTGCAACCGCGATGAGGGAAGGTGTGGCCTTGAAAAAAAAAAAAAAGAAATAAAAGAAAAAAAAAAAAAAGAAAGGGACGAAAAATTCAATTGGCGCCGGATTATTCGATTATCGAGTCTTTGAGACGCGTGCATCGACGACGCGACGTTTCGTTTCGTTTCGTTTCGTTTCGTTTCGTAATATCGACAGCGGAACCAGGGGAGTCGAGAAAGAGAGGGAGGGGGGGGGAAGGAGAGAGAGAGAAAAAAAAAATTTCCAGGCTGCTGGAAGGAGGAATCGGAGAATGAAATTAAATCGGATTTCACCAAGGACTTCTTTCGTAGACTCCCTTCCTCTCTTCTTTTTTCCTTCCTCTCCTCCCCCCCCCCCCGTTTCGAAACTAATCTCGCGTTTCGTTAAAACCATCGTCGGATGAAGGAGGTTAACGAGCTTGTAACCGAACATTTCGAAGTTCGCGGAACGATTTTTATAGAAAAACGGTAAACGGTCTAGACAAACTGTTCGAGTTTACATCGAGCTTTCCGAAGGAAAGAAATAACCGAAGGGAAAAGGAGAGAAAAAAAAAAGAAAAATTGACGCACGGAAGAAAGACGTATAAGAAAGACGCAACGACGTACATTTCGATCAAATTTAAAGTTAGATGTTGAAAGTGATTGTCAAGTACGGTCAACGACACTCCTCGTACAAATCGACTGTCGTTTACATTAGCGTAAAGTCGTTTGAAGAGATTCTGGCCGCGAAAAAAATTGTCTTACGTAATTTCATAAATAACGCATACGCATAATTTCCATTTCAATAGGTGACTGTTTATCTCTAGAGTTCATCGTATCCCACCGATGAATGGAGAACTGAAATTAACGAAAACAGACTGTCCATCGTGTACCAGATCGTTTTCTCTTTTTAAATACTTTCAATTTTGCTACACTTTTATAAATATTACGCAATTTCTACGGATTCGGCATCAATCGGTCAAGTTTTTCTCATCGGATTTTAACTTAAGATCGTTAAAAAACTTACCCACTGTGAGAGGTTATGCAACATCTTTGCAACAAAGTAAACATCGACGGTGCGACGTTGAATTAAACAAGAATATATCGGCAATTTAATTCTAATTTCAATAATTGGTATAATATTATTAAGTTACGTAGTAGATATGTTTTTAAAATATCCAGAAATGGCACAAAAATCGTTGATATATTACACAATATTCGTCCCAATAATAACTAAAGATGGCAATCGAGATATCGATATTTTTATTATCGATATTTAAAAATCGATATATCGAAACTATCGATAATTTTTCGATAGATTTCAATGTTTTTTTATAATGTAATGACTTTTTTTTTCTTTTTATTTCGAATTTTAAACAAAATTCTTCTAAAGTTAGGAAAGAATCTTTAAACTATTTAATCCGAAAGTATTTATTATTTATCATATCAATCGTTGGATCGAACGGAATAAAATTTATATTTTAGAAAGTAAAATTTATAAAAATTTCTAGAAAATCCTTTGTTTTCGAATAAACTAAATAGAAATATCGATATTTCATTACATCGATATGATTGATCAACAGCTGGTAATATCGATACATCGATATTTTCCCTAAAGTTGTAACGCGGAACCAACTGGTGGCATAACACATTCTGAATCGAGGGAAGGATCGTAACCGACGAACGAACGAACGAACGAACGAACGAACGAACGAACGAACGAACGAACGAATTCTGAGAAAGCAGCGAACCGTGAAGGCCACGGCCACGACAAAGCGAACGGTGAAATTTTCAAATTTTCACCTTGGTCTTGGTTCATCAAGTGACGAGAGTGGATGCGCATGCGCACTAGCTTTGTCCCTGTAACATTATATCATCGGTGAAAAGGGAAAGGTCGCGTATAGCGGAGGATCGCTAGACAGAAAGAACAATGGCGCGAATAGAAACGGAAAGAAAGAAAGATGAGAGGTAATGGAGACGAATAATAAAGAGCAAAGGAGAAAAAGAATGAGAAACAGTTTGCTAGAGTAAATAAAAAAAAAAAAAAAAAGGATAGAGAGTAGAAATAGAGTTTCAGCGAAAGAAAGAAAAAGAAAATAAGAGTCAAAGAGAAACGGGCGAGAAGGATGAAAAAGGGGGGGGGGGAATAGAAGAGAGGGCAACGAGAATGATAAAAAAGTCAGGAAGAGAAAGGCGAGGGCGAAGAAGGAAGATTGAAACGGAAAGGGGGGAGGGGGGACGAAGAGAGAATTGACGGTGAGGGAGAGAAAAATGAAAAAGGAGGGAATGATAGTGGGGAAAAAGGTCCGTGAGAGGGAAAGAACAAACGAAAGAGCAGAAGGAAAGACGAGGAGGGAACCGGAATAGAGAAGGAGAGAAGGCAAACGCAATTGTCCGAGGTTCGCGTGCATGTATTTACGTACGTGCGATTGTACATGTATACTTATACACATCTCTACTTGGACGCGCAGCCATGCATATGGGCTTGCGTGTCTCCAATGATCGCAATGGCGTAAGGAACTCGTCGATCTACAAAGTAGAACGTAGTCACGCGCTGATTTTCTAATAACCCACTGAGATTTCATTGATTTGTAATCGTCACGCTCGAACGACTTAACAACCGAGGGAAACATAAGTGTGACTTTATAATACGAGATCGAGGGAACAAATCACACACACGTGTGCGAACAACAAGATACTTAACCATCGATTTCGAAAGTTTTTGGAAAATTCGAGCAATGCGAAGGCCGAAGACTATTTATCTCTTGGTTGGTTACCTTCGTGACTGCCTCTCTCTTCCACGGGGAAAAAGTAACAAGATACAAAATAACAAGAGTCGTGTGTCTGATTCTGGTTAAGCGCCTTTCAAAACATGCACTTCGGCCACGATTGCCAATCGTATCAAAAATAAAGTTGAACCACGCCTGTGGAGCGAATTATTCCTGGGATACGATTAAACGTCAATAAGCAAAGAATGATAATATTTCGACGATTAATATATCGCGCGATTGACTTCTTGAACTTTAATTATTAGCCTTAACGATGCAACCCTCCAAACGAATAGAATGCGTTCGACGAGTTCTCATGTTATCGCTGTATCTGGATTAATCTTGAACAAGATTTGTTTATCGATTCGTCACGCTCGTTTGTAAATTGAATTGCACACTCGTGATTCAAAAACGTCAACGATTAACGGATGTCGGTACATCGATGTTGTTCGATTTAAATAACACGATTTTCTGAAATGGTTCTTTTTTTTTTTTTTTTTTAATTTTCGTAAAAGAAAAGAAACATCAAACACGATGAAAAATTTGAAATAGAAACGTTTCGATATACGAGTTATGGGATACTTACTTCGGAATAACGAATAATATAATAACACTTATCATTATCACGCACACTATATTTTCATCGATGCCAAAATAATATTCGAAAATCTTAATCTTCGTCAAAAACTTATTCCTTTAACATGTCAAAAATTTTCGAACTCGCGCAACGTCTCAATCTAAAAAACCTAACCTATTAATCACCTGAACGTATTTAACCAAATACGTTCGATAAACGCGATCGATCCGGATATTTTTTGCGTAATAAACAATCGAGAAAGGTGGAATTTTCGTAAAATACAGTTATCTGGTTGTAAGTGGGAACACCGTTTTGATCGCGTGCAAGCAAAAATTACAAGTTTCGTCGAAGCGCGAAGTATGTATCAAGGTCCCGAAGGGGCTTTGCATAGATGGCGCAAAGTTTGTCCGCGAATTTCCACGTGATGATACGCGTCCCGAGACAGTCTCGACGGTCTGCAACAATATAAATGTGCGCCAATAGGAGCCGAGGGAAACGAGCGAGGCGAGATCTAATGAAAAATATTAAACTCCGAGACACGAGTAAAACAAATTAATCTTCTACGCTACTGTCAGTGGCGGAAGAGAAGGGGGAAGAGAGAGAGAGAGAGAGAGAGAGAGAGAGAGAGAGAGGGAGGGAGGGAGAGAGAGAAAGAGATGTGATGTATAATAGCATGTATATGTATAAGTGCGTGTTCCGAGGGAAGAGAAGCGTGACTCAGTGTGAACGCAGACGAGAGAGAGAGAGAGAGAGAGAGAGAGAGACGGGGAAAAGTACTTACGCCCGTACGAAAATATCGATTATATTTTTTTACGAGTTCACTCGCTTCGGCGGGTGTTAATTTCGTGAAACTGCTTTTCCTTCGCCACGCGTCGCTCGTAAAATCCCATTTAACACGTGCGAGAGCACTCGTCCTCCCTTACCCTCTCCCTCTGTCTCACTCTCCTTCTCTCCATTTCCTGGTCGCGCTTTGCCATCCTCTTTCTTCACTCGCCCAGTGATCCCGGCGCGCATCAGGAGAAAATTCAAGCGCGCGCATTTTCCACTCGGGGCTTTTGAAGAATCACCCACGCGCCGATTTTCCCCGGGTGTCGAGACTGGCTGCGTTTTTGCTTTTTCCTTTTTTTTCCCCCTTTTTCTTTTTTTCCTTTTTTTTCTCTCTCTCTCTTTTTTTTTTTTTTTTTTTTTTTTTACGCAGTGTCACCGGATTCTGGACCCCCCCTTTTTTTTTCTTTTTTTTCTTCCTTTTATCACAGGCTACGGGACGTTTAATGAACGCTTTGTTTACTTGCTCGTCGGTGTTGTTAATTCAGTCTTTGTCAAGTGCGTGTACGAACGATGAATCTTTTGTTGGACAAATCTTTTCTATTAAAAGTCGAGTGGTTTGATTCTACGATCATGCAAACGTATATCCGACTTTATTATTTGCGCGATATATATATATATATATATATATAGACTACCAATTCGATTTTGTGCAAGAAAATAATTGTATTTAACGATTGTACGTAAATAAATCATCGTATCGAGTTTGTTTTCTTTTTCTTTAATTAACGTTTAAGTTCAAAGTGGAAAATGACCTATTCTTAACAAGTTCTTATTTATTAATGATGCAACGTATGCGTCATGTGGCTTTAATAATGCGTATACTGTATACAGAGTGTTTAAAAATACGTAGGCGATATTCATAAGACCAATTATATAGACAGTGTACAAAAATATCCACCGAAGCTTATTTTTCAGGACAAGTCAAATGTCGAAATGGCAATGTAAAATAAGAATGTATTTTTATTATATATATATCGCAATATATCCTTCATCGATCAAGCTCAAACTTCCTTTCTGAAATCATAGATCGCGTTCGATCTATATTGGACAATAAGTTTCATGGATGCTGAATAAAATGGCGGGAAATTCGAATATTTTCGTTTTCGCGCGAACTCTCGAAAGGATCCCCGAACGTGGACACGCTGTATAAATAAACTATTTTCTTATTATTATTTATACAGTTAGGAAGCGGCGCGCGTCGTGTTTTTTAGAACACAGGATGTCCGGGTTTAACGACCCTGGCACCTGGCAACCCTTCTGGCGCGGCATATAATTACCCGCGAGGCAACACGGCCTGTTGTAACGATGTGCATGCACATCTCTCCTGTCGGCGGATAGAGAACCTGAGAACACACCGCGTGGAATATCATCGTCACGGTCTCAGACCGCGAGGAATCCCACTGTCGTTTTCTTTTCTATTCTCTGGATGGCGGCATGATCGATAGCCTGACCCCGATTGTCGCACGGCTCGTAGAGACCAACGATCGAAAAACATCGTAACCTCCGTGCATAGACACCGACCACATTCCCAGACGACTCTGATTCGCGACTCTTCGCACCCACCGCTACGGTTTCTCGAGATATGGCTACGACTTCTCGAGAGTTGGCCACGATCCAACTCGGATCCAAATTCGATTTCGATCGAAGTTGCAGCGGATCGCCAAGGGGAGAGGAGGGGGGAGAGCCGTTCCCTCCATCGATTCGTTCGATTAAGGGGGATTAAGGTGTATACGTGTACAACTCGAAATCTATCGGGTTTCGTGACTCGAGAGGGAGGGAGGGAGGCAGGGAGGGAGATCCAGTGGAATTACGAATAAATGAAAAATGAATTTAACCTAGAAACTATTCGGTCTATCTAGCGCACGGTGTACATATTATAAGATATATAGTCTAGGTCTATAGTTGAAAACTGCTTTCGAAAAAATAGGTCGTAATGCGGTTAACCGATACGGTTACCCTTGAGAGTATCGGCTCCTCGATATGAAATTTTCACCAATCTTCTCCCCCCTATTTTGCGCGGATCTCCCCGCCGAGTTTCATTTCCGTTTCAAGATCAGGCAATCAGGTTTCCGGGACGTCCGAATTTTGGCTCGATTCGAGAGAAAGAAAGGATCCGACATACGCGAGTAATCGATTATTATCGATCGATCGTATCGTATTTTTATTATTTTGTGTGGATCGCGTCTTCGTCTTTAGGAGAGTAAGAAGCGTTTAGAGCAAAAGTTTATCGACGAGTTTGTTAACCAACCGGTAGAATTAAGCGGATTTTCATGGAAACAGGATCGAGAGTTATCCTTTTTGCCGCTTTTTTTTTTTATTTTTCTTTTTCGTCGTGTCGCCATCGCCACGGGATCGATATTTTTAATTAACCCTTTGTCATCAGATTATTTCCAGATTTATTTTATACGGGGCGATGTTTTCGTCGTAGAATTTATATATTAATATTATTAATCCATTTTATTTGGTTCAACGATTCTAGGTTATATACGTGTATATATATTTCTTGAATTCGTAAGATAGATTGTATCGATGAAACTTGGGAGGGGAGGGGGGGGGAACAAATCTAACGTTATAAATACGAAACAAACGAACGATTGAATGAAAATTAGAGAGGCACGAGCGTTAAATTAAAAAAAAAAAAAAGAAAAGAAAGAAAAATTGGCTTTTCCAATATCCAATCCTCCACTCTACAAGATACAAGAAATATTTGTCCGGCTGACGTTCTTGTGGAAAGGGTTAATTTCGTGAAATCGTATCGGGGACGAGCCCCGACTTTTAAATATTCACAAAACACGGGCGTCTATTCATTTAATAACAATGGCCGGGGAGTCAAGCTGTCTGCGTCAGGGATCATCGGTCTCGGCCACTCGAAATCGGTTTATTTTACGAAAAAGACGACCTCACCTGCCACGAGCAAAGCGTTACATCGAACAGCAATCGATATTTAACCTCCCACCGGCGGCGATCGCGAAAACGAACAACAAGGAAGCGGGCGCAACACCGTCATAAAACAAACCACAACATTGTAGCGCGATTGACGTTCCATTCTGATCGTCTCTATCCTTCATATTTCAATCCGTATCGGTATTTCCACCCACGTCGTCGTCGTCGTTCGTACACGTCTTTTAAAAACAAAAAAAAAGAAAAAAAAAAAAAGAGGAACAATAAATAAAGCGCGACCAAACGTCAACCATTACCGCACGGTAGAAAAGAAGAAGATTTTTCATCTCCAGTTGCAATCACGATAAAAAAAAAAAAAAAAAAAAAAAAAAAAAAAACAAAGGAAACAGAGCCTCCCTCCCTCTCTTTCGAGAAAGAGAGAAGAAAGAAAATTTCGATTTTCTCGGAAGGAGATCGAATCGTCGAGCACCACCTGGATGCAGGTGGCGGCCTGGGACAACGAGGAGGCAACAACAGCTGTTCCTCGCATTTCCTCCGCGGGATCTCTCTCTCTCTCTCTCTCTCTCTCTCTCTCTCTCTCTCTCTCTCTCTCTCTCTCTCTCTCTCTCTCTCTCTGCTTCTCAACGTCCTTCGGTATCCAAGTTTTTCGAATAAAAATCGGGGATGGTGAAAAAACACGTATATACGCGTCAAAACATGGGTGGAGGCAACCCCTTCCAGTCAGGTCGACGTCTCTTTCTTTTTTTTCCTCTCTCTCTCTCTCTCTCGATCCCGGGGTGTCTCAAAGAGTGCGCGCATTCGGTCGCGCGTCGGCTTTTGTTTTCCGACGCGATGACGCGGCGCGCGAGATCACCCTCGCCCCTCTCTCTGCTCCTCCTCCTCCTCCTCCTCCTCCTCCTCCTCCTCCTCTTCGACGCCGGTTTCCCGCGCGACGCGCGCGGCGACCGAGCCTCCTCCTCCTCCTCCTGCTCCTCTCCCCCGCGTGCAGGCCGAAAAGAAACGAGGAGAAAAAGGCCGCGCGCGTCGGCGTCGCTCGGTGGCGGCATTCTAAATTTAGGAGGAAGTATTGATTTTACAATTTGGACCCCTCCCAAAGTAAAAAATAAACCAAGCCAAACGTACTCTACTTTGATAGAGTGCCTCTCCTCTGCGCGGCTCGTTTCGACGCACGGCCCGAGACGGAGATACAAAAAGGGAAACATGGAGGGGGAGGGGGGTGGGTGGCGGGCGGCGAGCCGCCGAGGGTAGGGGTGAAACAGCCCCGCGAATCGGGTGGGAGGGAAGAAAAGAAGAAGATAGCGATTGCCAGGGAAAGTGAGAGAGAGAGGGTGGGGGGGGGAAGGGGAGGGAAGCGAGGCGAGGCCGAAGGGGCGAAACCGAACCGCTTCGAGGAGAGGAGAGGAGGAGGAGGAGGAGGAAGAAGAAGAAGAAGAAGAGGGAAAAAAAAGAAAGGTGGAGAAGGGGAGAGAGAACGGAGGAGGGTGTCGGCTGGGGCCGCCGAAGGAGAATGTTAGAGGGGAGAGGGGGAGGGAAGAGTGGCGAAATACCGTAGTTCCAGCCTGGTAAGAAACAAAGAACAGAAAATTGATCGTTTGTTAAGTTTTATGTTCCCCGGGGGCAGGCGAGGGTGGTGGTGGTGGTGGTGGTGGTGGTGGTGGTCTTGCTTGCTTGCCCCTCTCTTCCCTCCTCCTGTGTGCGTGTGTGCGTGGTGTGGGTGGGTGTATGCGCGCCTCTCGCGTCGCGCAATAAGAATCGAATCGAGGAAATTCTGGTGTGCCGGTCGTGAAGGAAGATGCCGAGGGAAACAAACGCGAGGGAAAAAACAAACGTGAGGAAAAGAGTGGACGCGGGGAGGAGGAGCGGAGGAGGAGAATGGATGGCCGGGCCGATAGAGAGACACGTGTACAGGGGAGGAAACGAAGGAAGGGGTTGAAATGGACGAACCGGCATCGTGGAAGTCAATGGAAGCTGGACGAGATTGCCTTCGTTTCCCCCGTTGTCGTCTGCTCGCCCGCTTTTTTCCACAGAGGATGAAGTTTAATTACGGGGAAACGCGCGTTTATCGAGCTTACCCGCTTGTTTCTCTTTTCTTTTTTCTTTTTTTCTTCCCGCCCCCTTTCCTCCTCTTCTCTCGCTTCTCCTTCTTCTTTTTTTTTTTTTTTTTTTTTCTGCAAAATCTTTCGGAAAATTGCTCTGTTTACCGGGCTCGAACGATCCGTTTGCGCCGGTGAGCGCGCTGCTTTCTCTCGAAACGCGATTTCGGGCAGACGTTTTCTCTCTCTCTCTCTCTCTCTCTCTCTCTCCTCTCCTCCTCTGGTTTAAGGGTACAAAGGGCGAGAAAAAGGGAAAATAGTGGTAAACTGCATATACATTGTAGCAATTTAAGCGAGCAAAGCAAAGCGGCGTGGAAATGGAAAGTGAAAATGGAGTACTATGCGTTTTTCGACGAGATGATACAATACGTCTGTAAACGCGTTAAACGACGCAGAGGGGGCGAGCGAGAGAGAGAGAGAGAGAGAGATCTGAAACGTTTCGAAGAGTAAAATAGCTGAAACGAAGCGTGCAACTCGGGAAAAGGGACTTTAAAGCGAATAGGAGACTATCGGGATCCAACGAAGGGCAATGTTGTCGGTGATAAAAGGCCATCGATGGACCGGAACGATTATCCTTTCCATCTCTGTCGCCGGATATTTCAACGCGCGAATCATCCCCGCGATCGCGTGTGTTTTCAGAAATGAAAATGCCAAATTTACGCGCCATCTGATGTTTTCATCCGTTCGTAAATTTTTCCTCTCTTTTTTCCAAACTTCTTTTATCTATCACCGACGCGACGAAAATTATAAATATACAAATATAAACATTTATGTTTATATTTAATCATTATATCATTAATGCGACACGATATCCACGTCAAATATTTACGTTTATTACATCTGTGTCCGAATATCAATGGATCTCCTCTATAACGTTATTTTGAACTCGTCAATAATTGTATCTATCCACGAGAGAAAATATCCGTCCGTGCCTTTATATAATTAACTCGGGTTGCTCGTAAATTCTAGTTCCTACATCTCCATATATACCAAAACATATAAATATTCGTCGAATAAACAATTAAAATGACCAACTAAAAGAAAGAAAGAAAGAAAGAAAGAAATTAGAGACGAGAAGAACGATGTAAGTAAATTCGATGTAAATCGAAAATTTCCTCTCGAAATCGAGCTAATCTCTTCCCGAGTTCAACGAGAAGGAGAAAAACACACACACACACAGAGAGAGAGAGAGAGAGAGAGAGAGAGTAGCGGCGGAAATTCGATCGGTGCAGCCACCGTCCACGTGGGTAGAATTCGGTGGAAGGGTTGAAAACGTGTCTCTGTTTACCTTGTGCGCTCTGAGAGTTTTGCCCTCGCAGGCCAGAGTGACGTCGCAATAAGCTTGCCGCTCGAGCAGCTGTGAGAACATGGTCTGTAGATTGCTGTGATGGTATTTCCATCGTAGGCAATACTGTTGAGGGAACATGTTGGAGGATGACGTCGCGGGAGGTGTCGTTACTGAACTGCCTCGTTGCTGAAGCATGCGCGGACCTGGCGATTCAACCAACCGTTCGCCGCTTAGATCCCCTTCGTTCCTCTTCGCCTCACCTTAATCCCTCTCGGCCTTCCTTCTTCCCCCACTCTGCAACATTAGTAGTAGCGTCTCGGGTCAGCCAGATCAACTTCTCGCGATTTCGTCTCGATCCGAGAAATTAATTCGCTTCGACCCACGTATACATATTCCCTAATAAGAAATATATCGTAATCGTTCAGAAATTTCATTTTAGATTCGAAAACGAATTTTAATTTAATCGGTCAGGTTGGGAAGATCGCGGATTTTTTTAATGATTTTCAGGAACACGCGAGTGAGAAAAAAAGTATATATATATATATATATATCTCGTGACTGGTAATATCGCTAATTTAAATCTTTCCTTCAAACTGGAAAGAACGAATTCTTGGAAATCTGCGGGTCACGAGATACATTTCCAGGAATTCGAGAGCCGAGAGCTTCTTTTTCCAAACGAGAAATGATAGAAAAAAAAAAAAAAAAAAACGAGGGATAGGCGCAGTGGTAATTAGCGCAAGGATACGCGGGAACAGAAAAATCTTGATAGAAAAAAATTATTTTAATTGCTCGACTATCGTCGGAGGGGGAGAGAGCAGCCGTTTCTCTCACGAGAGGAGCACAAAAGAGGTTTACGATTCAATTCATTTGGCGGTGATACTTTTCGAGTTCTCACGACACCGGCTCTAATCAGCCATTAATTACGTGATTAAGTTTGAAAATTACGTTTGAAAATTGCGAATGATTCGCGGGGCCACCGGTAGTTTACGTTTCCTGTTACACGGGATAGATTGCACGAGAACGTTTCCGGAACGTCTAAAAGAGGCGGCCGCTCGCAATTTCCAGTTCTTCGACCCAACTTGGGCTCTACCTTCATCCGCGCGATGTAAATAAATACGCAGGCAGAATTAAAATTATCCTCTCTTTCGATTTTTGTTATTATTGTATTCTCTGAATTCCGAATTAGACGAATATCGTCGTTACGTTTTTTATTTTTCAAAATATTTTATATAAATATTTTGAAGAAAATATTTATGTATCTTATGTATTGTTTGGAGGCCAAGTGGATGAAAGATAAAAATTTCTAGAATCGAGTCTATCATAGATAGAATTACTACTGGTAGAACGTAGAATATTTTTATCCTCGGTGTGTGTTTGTCGTACGTGGAAAAAGAGAGAGAAAAAAAAAAAAAAGAAACATTCTCGAGAACATTCGCACCTTTATATCCCATAATTGAAGAAAGGAAGAAAACTCGTTTTAGCAATGAATGCTTACGGGTATCGGTCGATGCAGAGTCAGTCTTTGGGCTCGTTCTCGAAGTGAAACCAACCCGGCTCCCTGTCAACCGGACGAATGGTTCCAAGACGATGGCCTTCGAAGCATTTACGCGCGAGTTTGAACGTCCACCTCGATCACGATTGTCCCTCACGATGCTGAGTCTCACGTGTTTCCCCTGTAACACACGATAGAGGTATTGGTCAGACAAACATCGAGCCGATTCGAATTCCAGTTTGTTCAGAATTCACTTTGTTCAAAAATTTGTGTCAGAATTAAATGTTGATCATTTAGGGGATTTGGGGAAATATCTGGGAAAGAGAAAAATAATTGGGAAAGGGAAAATGGTTCGTATGGTTTCTTTTCTTTTTATAGAATTATAAATATTTACGATCCTACGAAAATGAAAATCTTAATGCGAACTTTTGTCACGTTCGAATTTTAATTAATCAATTTATATTGAATAAGACAAGCGTGTGGAAAATACTTTATTTATATCGTTTAATTTTATCCGTTTATGGCTTGATGGTCTTTCTGTCATTTTCTTTTTGATCATCAACATGATTTTGTTTACGAAAATTTTCAAATTTCAAGAAAAGTGTAATGAATTATACCGTTCCCGTTCTCACTCGTGTTTCGTGTTTGTATCCTATCGGATTATTATCGATCCAGTGAGCAGAGAAGGATAATATTTTAGAAATATTATACAACGGACAACTAGTTACATTTGTAAACAAGGTCAAATAGGACACACGCTTGTCTTTGAGTCGCGATCCTGAAACAACTTGCGACAGCCTTTTCCTCGATGCGTTAAAAATTAAAGTTAGAATACGATTAGATAAAAGTAGAAATAAAAATAGAGCGTTGCCATAAAAATCCTCCACGCGCAGACGATCGATCTTTAATTCGTCCAATCCGAAATATCGAACTCTCTTAATCTTATACAATTCCAAGAGAGATGATCCTCCGCACAATTGAATAATAATATTTCCTCTTAATAATAAAAAAATTCTTCTTACATTCAAACAAATATTATTAAATAAGATTGCTCGATATCGATATAGCTTCGTATAGTTTCAAATACGCTCGATCGATTTATAAACTTGCTAAAAATTGTAATCACGATTACAATTAGAAGATTGGAATCCTGTCTGAATCATTTAGATTTCGTTTACATATACCCTTTATCGTATTTCTACCGGGTTTTTGATCAGTTCGACGCGATTAGATTCGATTCGAGCCCAGTCGATAACTAGTTTCCCGATGATAGAAACGTGGTTGTGGCTGTTTAATTTACAACCGGTCTCGGTTGAGCCGGAGTGGCCACTTTTATGAAGCAATTTGCCGCGATGCATCCCCCATCAGCTGTCTCGTAGGAAAGAAAATAAGAAATTCCGGTGTCGGGGAATGTAAAACGAACGAACGATATACTTCCTACCGTGTCAACGATTGTTTGTCTCGAAACAACGTCTGAAAGCTGATAATTACTAGATATTAGATCGGTGCTGTCGGTGTGTAAGCTGGTTATCGATCGTCTTTTCGCTCTTTGCTATTTGGACGGTCTAAAGGGAAGCGCGTAGTATTGAAAACAATATCGGTTAAATGTACACGGTCGATAATATTGCCGATATAATTTTAACGATACTTTTAATTCGCTTCTGGGATAATAATCGACGACTATCGATGCCATTATCAATTGCACCAACCCTCTTGGTGTTGAATGTGAATTTAGAAAGAATGGATTTTATATGTATTTGAGAGTAAAAAGAAAAAAAATTATTGCTGCTACTGTCGTTTTTAAAAAAAATTATATTTAGAGATAGTTTTATTCCTCAAGTTGGATAATACATGGAATATTTTCGAAAAATTGAAAAAAGGTCGGTCGAGATACGACGGAGGTGGTGAAACTATTCTTTCTTCGGTATCTAATCTGACGAGATTAGATTTCTCGGTTGATTCGTTAAAATTCTTGGAAAAGATTGGAAACGAAACAAGATCGATTCGAAGAAACCGAGGATTTTGCCGGGGAAAGAAAGTTTGCCGGACAAACTCGGACTCAGAAAAAGAAGTATTCATTGCATTATCTGGAAACGATTAATGCGAGCCGCTTGTATCTATTAGCATAATTACCGAGAGACTGACTTTGTAAAATCGTGAAAGTGGAATATCGACATTTATCGGGATTACTGGCCGCTGATGAAGTTTCCGTTACACGTGAAAATCGGAAAGCTGATTTGCCGAATATCTACTGTCATCGAGACACTGGTGACATTTGATTACACGTGTAATTATCTTGTAATGAATGGTGACAACACGGCAGATATGTCATTATGACGGTTAACTTTATTTCACCGGCTAAACGTTCAACTTCTCGTTACAAAGATGTGAATTAAATGAAAGAAGATAATTCTTGGATGGACGATTTATTTCGAATTATCTTTTAATTTCATGCAGATGAATCGATTCAATCGATCGAGATGTTGATTAGATATGGATAACTAGATCTATTCGTATTAAATAAATGATCAAGTGTAAGTTTATTGGCTCGTGTCGAACGAACGTGTATCTATATATTAGATCTAAAGTGGTTTCAAAAATATTTTTTTTCTGATAATGTGTTTTTATCTGAAATGCCAATCTCGCGGAGAACTCGTCGGAATTTAAAATTATTAAAAATCCAAAAATTTAAGGAACGAATAAAAGAAAATTAATTTTGAAAGAATAAAAAAAGAAATTTGAAAATTTGCACATATATACACATATATACGGTCGATAATCGTTCACGTACATGTGCTGAAAAACGAGCACTAACACTATATAATCGAAACTATGATGAATAATCGTTATTCGATTTTGATCGAGATCCCACGCTGGTAGAAGCATGCGCCATTTTTCGATATCTAGTTGGTAAACTGGTCAACGTCTTTCATCGAGGATGGAAGGTAATAACAACTAAGCCCAGGACTTTGGGCCGCACGCTTGAGTGCGGTTTTAAAATTCCCCCCGGGGCAAGTCTCTATGGAACTCGTTGGTGGATCGTGGGAATCAATAAATTCCCCGTATCGAAAAACGCTGAGAGTACAATACGCGGAAAAATCGGCAAGCCGCGAATTTGCGCGAAATTACGATCCCTTTTCCCTCTTTCATCGTCCTCCCAATTTCAAATATTCCCGCGTGCCACGTTACCCGCCCATTTTTCTCGATCCCCTTCCCCTTTCATCTTTTATTCCATTACTAATTTTCCTCTTCCCTCGACTCATTTTCCCACTCGTTTTTTCCCTCCCCATCCCCCACATTTCTCCCCCCTCCCCCTCCCCTCCCCCTTCTAATTTCCATCTCTCGAATTCCTCCATCACCGCTATCTTACTGCCTAACCTATTCGCCTTTCCCCCCCCTCCCCCCTCCCCCTCCCCCCCATCTCGCCGAAAAAATGTCGATGGCGCGTCAAAAGACCGTTCTCCACGAGGTAACCGGATGTCAAACATTTTTGCCGAGGCTGGAGGGCAGCTCGGTATTCAGGTCTCGGTACGTATCCGAGAATAACACATACAGAGGACGTGTGTGGCGCACGCGCGCAACAATGTTCGCTCGGTAGCCTAGATTCCCTGAGATACTTTCTATTGTGTTTACGGATCGGATTAGAGTACCTTTCGCCGTTGAGAAAATCCTCAACTACTCGAGACGCGGAAGACTACCAACGCTCAACCGGTGACCTTTTGGGAATCCGGATCAAATTGGGAAATCGGGTTAACCCTCCTTTGATGGGACACCCGCTAGTAGATCTAACTCGAGATATCGAGACGAGCACGAGAAACGTGACTGTCGTTCGTTAATTATCCTCTACGTGCATACGTTTAGGTAATATCGGATCGAAAGTTTCTTGCAAGTGTCGAAACTGGAACGGTTACTTCGAATGAATTAGATTAGGTTAGAACGTGCGTATATGAATCGATACGCATATCGAGATTGATATTTTCGTTTCTACAAAATTATTGGATACATTGGATCGTACACTATGACAATTCGATTGGAAAATTAAGAATTTTTAAGAAAGAAGTAGAGTCGGGATACTCCTACTTTTGAATGGTTTACCGACGAGACGCTAAACCCGAATGACTGGGAATGCTGAAACTAGAGCCGATCGTATTTCGGTTATTTTCGACTAAGATCGGAAAATTAGCCGAAGATGGCCGAAAGACGCTCGGCTCTTGAGTCGAGATTCTTGGTTGTCTCATCGATCCGAGTCGATCAATTTTCTGCAATTTTCAACCATAATTGACCAATATTGGCCGAGAGTAACTGAAAGACGATTACCTCATGGCTCGAGATTCTTAACTGATTCGAAAGTTTCGTCGATGTTACGGTAAACTTGCAAATTATTTGAATTAGGTTAGGTTTTTGATTAACTTCGTCCCATGTTTTCTTAATGATTGTTTGTCCGATGTGCATTCAGATTATTCGAAGTAGGTAAGTAGTTGAAACGTGTTCTTAGGATCAACAGTTGAGTACGTGACAGGAACATAGTTGAAAATTGTTCATTCTCGGTGATCGATGACTCGACGTGAAGTAGAAAATCGCGGCATTTGTCGAACGAACGTTCGGAATTTAGAACAGAACGGTATATAGGTATGTTCGAGACGTTCGTTCCTGTGCATACATTGTGCTTCGTTTCGTAATTTCAATAAATTTCTTATCACTAGAAATTTTTTATCATCTTCTAAAAAATACAATTTTTTAATTACTCCCGAGGAAATAATAATTAAAAGTAAAAAAAAAAAAAAATTTTAAGAATAAGCACGAGAAAGAAGAGGGATAGAAAGATAATGATAAAAAGTTCGATTTTAATTATAGCTTCGCTAAAACCCACTCGGTTTCCGAATTAATAAAGAAAGGATTAAAACGAAAGGGGGTATCGAGCCTTTTCCTCTCTTTTCAACTTCTTCCTAGAATACGTTAAAATCAACAGCGCATTAATTACAAAGTTCTCGTTAAACTGATACGAAACTAATACATCGAAGAACGAAATAGGGAATTGGACGAGCATCGGTTGTGGTTTTTTTCTCTGAAAAATCCGCCGTCGCGACGGTGTTATCTCGTTCACAGGTTGCGAGCCCTACAAATTAATCAGAAGATTAATCCGCGATCGTTTCTCGAACTTTGAAACCGGTCGATGGGCCACTCGTGTATTCATCGAGCTTCCTCCTATTTTTTTTTTTTCCTTTTCTTTTTTTCTTTTTTTCTTTTTTTTTCCCTCTCCTCCTTCTTTCCTTCGATTATTCCAAAGTGTTCATTGCTGCGTGGTGAACGAACCGCGCCAAGTGGCCTCTTCTTCGAGAGGCCAGAATACTGTTATAATTCACATAATCGAAGTGTTTACGCCACCGGTCACCGGAAAATCGTAAAAATAACCGAACCGTATTTTATTCGCGTTGACATGCGTTTTGCAAATTTTTTGCTCTGCAATTAAATTAAAAACAAACTATATAAATTTTATGGATGCAGTCAAATTTGGGATGTTATCGTGTTATAATACGTGTTACATTATGAAAGATATTAGTTTAATTTTCAATGTTTCCATTGCAGAAACAGTACAATCCTTTTTATTTTTTTTTTTAGTTGTTTTTACGTTGTCTCATGTTTTCAAAAAATTGAAGGATACTTTTCCACAATTATTTAACTATTAAATTAAAAAATACTAGAGTAATCCAATTTTATTATTTATAACTTTTAGAATGACGTTTCTTCTTAAATAAATATTCTCCTTAAAGATTATTAAATGCACGAGAGTGTAGAACATCAATAGTATCATTCAGCAGTAAAAACGAAACTAGAGTAATACATAAAATGCTTCGCGACCGTTAGATAACTCCAGATAACTGTGACGTCTTTCAATACGCCCAATCATTCTTAAAAAAAAAAAAAAATAATAATAAATAAATAAATAAAAACGAATCGTCGGATCACGTTGACATCGAAAAATGGAAAAACGTCCCGCCGATGGACCCAATGGTCCTACTACACAAACTTTGGAAAATAAAAAATATGCCAGACTTTGGAGATGATGGAAAACTTCTTCGATTCGTTTCGAAAGCAAAGAGAAAACCTTTCGAAAAAGTTTAAGACAATGAATCGACGGAGAAGCAAGTTTAATTAACCTTAAATGTCAGGCAAAGATGTGGCGGATTTGAATTTGGAAAAAAAGAAGAGAAAAAGAGAAAGAAAGAAGAAGAAAAAAGAATAGAAAAGAAATCCTCTGGAAACTTCGTAGGCAACAATTGAAAGTAACTCTGGTATACTTTTGAATAGCTCCAGGCCAACGACAATCGTTCGAAGTTGAAAGTTTGGCAGGCGGGAAGAAGCCATGAAACTTCCAAGACTGCAATTAACCGTAGAACAACTAAGGATAATTCGTAAGGCAAGTTTATAGAGAATTACGTTTTTCGAATAAAAAGAAAGCTACTGCAAAGCAAACTGTCGAAGTATGCGCCAGCTCGAGACATCGCGGGGATTTCCGATAAAAATCTTCTCTTTCGAAAGGTCAAAGAGGATCAGTCGTGGCCACGATTTTACCGAGAGTGAAGAATCGAGGAAGAATCCTATATAGGTACTATAATACGTACGTGGTATTATCGTTACAACGTGTACAAAACTTGTTCACAAATCACATAGATCTTAAGATTTTTTTTCACCAATTTCTACATTTCTGCTAAGAACTCGCGTTGGAAAATCCCATCCCACGTTTAACTAAAATGAAAGTTTTGGATATTATTTTTTTATTCATGCGTGTATCCAATAATCGTAAAGAAAGCATCTTAATCGTAAGAAAATCGTACGAATATTTCGAGCTTTCGATATTTTCATTACCCAATTTTTACCTGGATGACTCTTCTTTAATCTGCATAATTAATAACAATTAATCACGGCTACGAGGAGCTTACTTAAACTTGAGAAGCTTAAGCTCTTATTAATATCGATATATCAAAACATTGAATATTCAAATTCAATGTAGTTCGATCGATTTCATTTTTCGAATTAGCGTCAAAATGTTGCGACGAATTTCTGAGATCGACTTCTGAATCGCCAAGCGTACTCAACGTTTCGAAATAATACTATGATATTTTTTTATTGCACGATTTTACTCGCACATTAGAAGAAAGTCAATTAATTAATTTTCCAGAAATTTGCAAATGGCACAGCCCGTTTCCTTAACCGTGACAGGTTCGACGCTCTTTTTATCGACTTCTCGTGCACCATCCACGCTGCTTTTCCTATCGCGATACTTCCCCTCCCTCTCACGTGGCTACAAAGATTCTGTTGCATATACATATATATATATATATATATGTATAAATATATACGATAGTTGGGCATAACGGTTCCGCGGTTGCTGCACGAGAGAAGACAAGACGAACGAAACAAGAACAATTCGCCTCCTCTCGGAATAATCCGTTTATTTTCTCGAAGAGGAAAACTCGTTATCGAATATCCTTGTACCGTGGATCGTTTTCAACTTGTTATCGTCGTTTCTTTTGAAACAGATTTTTTTTTTTTAATCTTTTTTTTTTTTTTTTTTAGGAATTGAAATCTACATCGAGTTGTAGGCGTCATCGTCACACCGAGGAAAGGATCGAAGAAATGAATGAGGACGAATTAACGACGAGAAGCTTTGCGAAAGAATGATCCATGAATCTTCGATGTTTAATTCGTTGAAAGTTGTGTGTGTGTGTGTGTAATAATGTTTGGTTATCTTTTTTATAACGTTTTTTAACTCGATCTTGTCAAGAACAGATATGTTAAAATCGATATGTAGAATATTGAATATATGGAAAGGAATTAATTCAAAAATACGATGATAATATTCATATTGTTATTCATACACGTTACTTTCCTCGAAAAGAAGATCGTCTTTTTCTGATCTCAATGAACTCGCTCTTTAACTCACCATTTTATATAAATATTATTATCAAATTATATTTAATAATATTGTACGTTTTCATAATGATTATCATCGATTCTTCCGCGTTGCATTCCGTGGAGGAACGAATCGAGGAGGAAAGATTTTAAATATTACGAGCCAATGTTTTCCTTTCTTTCTTGTTTCGCAAAGTTCCTTAACCTCCTCGACATGGCTCGAACGACTACTAAAATTATTCCATCTCCAATTCAGTCTTAAATTATTTTTTACACATAATTTAATAAAAATTAAATTTCACAAAGAGACAGAGAGAGAGAGAGATTTTAACAAATCGCTCGGAGATCACCTTGCATCCCCATCATTCGAAAAAAAAAAAAACTAGATTCGTTTCCTTTCGCGGGACGAAAATTTCGGAACCGCGACCGAATTTCCTAGGGACTTTTTTTTTTGCCCCCCGTGAAAAGCGTCACAGAGGCTCCGCAACGAGATAGTGGCTTTATCACTCGCACTCCAAGATAAACCTCGTTGCACGCTGCGCGAGGGAGGGGGAGGACTCGTTCTCTCCTTCTCTCTCGCGCGCTTACGAGGTGGGCGTACACGCCGTGTTTGCTTTTTTCTCGTGCCACACGCACGTGCCACATTACACGCGTCCTTCTCCTCTTCGTTTCGTGAAAAACATACGGTACACAGAGAAAGAGGGAGGGAGAAAGAGAGAGAGAGAGAGAGAGCGAGGGTAGATAATTGGATTGAGCGCAGAGTCACTCGTCGTTGCAAGGAGATCGCCTCGTTTCACGGATTCTATTGATTTCCACTGGAACATCAACGGTCCCGACACAACAAGTGGTGACGAAACGTCGAACCCGTGACGAAAACAAACGCGCGAGAATCGTGTGGAAATTGAAAATCACCGTCCACCACCGTTCCGCTTTTTTTCCACGGCGGCTCACCCATTCGAGGTGTCGACAATATTTGCAGCTCCAGATCTCTACGTGCGTCGAATTTTTTTTCCATCCCACGATGTTTGGAAACTCGTCGAGTTCATTTTCATCGGGGCCAATCGGGGAAGTCGATTTCGAGGCGATATAAAAAATATTTGCTCGAAAATATCAACGAAAGGATACGCGTTTCGATCGTTTCGAAAATATCGGTGGAGAGGGGGGAGGGGGAGGGGGGGGAGGGGGAAACGAAGGGCGGCGCGAGAGGTGCGAGGAAAGGGTGAAACGTTAGGATTGGCGCTGCGGTGGACTGTATACGCTTCTCTGGAAAAAAGTTTCTCACGAAATGTCGCGGTATTAAAATTCTGAAGGGGGGGGGGGGGAGAGAGAGAGAGAGAGAGAGAGAGACGCGCGCGTGGTCCATCGGGAGAAGTAAATTCTCGAAATTACCCGTTACATAAAAACAAAATTTCCACGGGGCGGTCGTAAACTTTCGAGGAGAAAGGAGAGAGAGAGAGAGAGAGAAAGAGAGAGAGAGAGAGAGAGAGAGAGAGAGAGAGAGAGAGAGAAGCGTTAGATAAATTCGTAAAAAGGCAAGCTTTTTGGTTTATTACGCGTATATTTCTCGTAGTTGGAAGAGGGGGGAAATTTGGAGATGGGGGAATCGACTTAAAAGCGTAAACTCCGCGAGTTTCACGTTGTTCAGAGAGAGAGAGAGAGAGAGAGAGAGAGAAACGGTTCCTTTCGAAAAACCGGGCGTAAAACTCGAACGCATCTCCCCTTCGCGAAACACCCTCTCTCTATTTTCTATTTTTCTTTCTTTCTTTCTTTCTTTTTTTTTTTTTTTGTTTTGTTTATCTCCATTTTGTTCCCGGCTGGCGCGCGCGCCGAAAATGTGAACATCAAAGAAAATGTATAATTACGAGGCCAGAATTGTTTTCTCGGTCACCAATTGCGTTTTATTGCAGGTTGTCACTGCAATGGAATTGTGATTGTATTAACAAGTTTCGAAAAAAAAAAAGGATATGGATACGCATCGTTTCATTTTCTTAAGAAACTCTTGATGTTTGATCAAGATAATTTCTCTCTCTCTCTCTCTCTCTCTCTCTCTTGATAAATGATAAACGAGAGATGCAATTTTGACTGCTTTCAAAAGAAAATCAAAATCTTGCGACCGTTTCAATCAAACTGTGACTAAGTGTTGATTTAAGTCTGAGATTATTATCTATTTAATGCATAAAATACAATAGCTTGAAGAAAGTATTCGTAGAATATTTTCTAGAAATGGATTAACCTGTAAACGTTTGAATCTCTCGTAGCTTGAAAGACGCTAAATCTTCTCTAATTTAAAATTTGTTCGAAAATGTTATATTCGAATTTTTCTAATTTTTTTTTTTTTTTTTTTTTTTTTTAAGAAATTGCACGTTGTAATCTTTAATAACATTTATTAACCGCGCACGAAGGCAAAATCACATTGTCATTTCATATTATTATACGGTTATTCTTGAACTGGGACCCATGACACGACCGTACATGTTAAATGCATTAATTCTCGGAGAATCTCCACTATTATAAATACTATGTCTTGGTTAAAAATGGGTTAAAGTATCCGCTCGTCGAGTGGCGAGAGCGTGAAAGAAATGGAAATCAATCGAACGTCGATCAGATGCATGGTGCGATTAGCGCAATTAAGCGCCACTTGGGAACGCGTATGTGAGCGGACTCGTTAATCATGCGAGTCACAACATCGGGCACAGACACGTTTCGACAAGCGTGAGTCGAAGAAATTTGATTTTGACGCCGAATTACATCGAAATGAAAAAGTGTGAAAAATCAGGGAATATTTATATATATTTATATGTGTGTAGATTAAACGTGTGTATTTTCCGAACAAATTTGACGAAGAAATGCAAAAGCGAGTTCACAGTCGCGTATTCGAACGCGGTCGAATTACGCGAGAGCCGCAATTTCCTGTTGGCTTTCATCTTTGAGGAGAACAGTGACGACGAGTAAACGACACCCAAAGTAAAAGGGAAAGGAAACAAGGGGAAGAGCTTTTTGGTCACGTTCAAGATGCCTCGAGAAGAGCTCGAGCCTGTGTAACCAAGACACTTGCGATTCAAACGGTTGAAACGAAAAACTGGCAGAGTTAAGGATTGTTTTCTTTAGCTTGAAAATGTTTCTCGGTGAATTGTAACGATTTTAATAGACATTGCGGTAATAAAACTTTGCCCGACAACCGACCTATCTACGAGATAGTGGTACGCGTCGCCAATAATTGCCACCTGTTTCGAAGACACGCGGGAAAAAACATGGCGTCTATTTAGCAAAAATAACCACTCTTCCCTTCTTAAACATCGTTCAACGTTATTACGTTACGACATGCCTCCACCGATCATCGTGACAAGGGTGAAACCTGGCGTGGAACACGTTCAAGGGAATGAGTCGAGATCAACGAGTATCCCGAAGCACAGACACGCGTAAGAGAGAGAGACACAGAGAGACGCATGCACAAGCGGGATAGATACGGGACATACACATGGACACGTAACCGCAGAAAAAGCAACGGCGGCAACAACAACGCAACAGTAACAGAGAGACGCACAGGCACACTATATGCAATTACCGCGTACACAGAGAAGTCTCGTTTCCACGCGTCGACCACGCGCGCTGCTCTTTGTCCCGTTCCCGTCCGCGATCGAGAGTCAGAAACCATGGAAAACGAAGAAGGCTCGAGCAAAAAAGCCTCGTGGGTCCATTAAGGGTACCAGCCGCGTCCTCGTAAACGCTTCATCGCCGCTTAAGGAGGTTCGCATTCGTAACGACGAGCCACCGCACAACCACAGCCACGACGAAACAACTACGCGACCAAACAGCGCGCGCATACACACACACGCACACACACAGAAAACACCACCGACGAAGACGACGACACAACGACGACGACGACGAAGGCAACAATAGAACGGCGACGAGAGGTGTATTGTAACGATTATTACAGGACGATTTTTCGCGGACAACACGGGCCGCCAGTCGCGGAAATTAAGGAGTCACGTTATAAAACGCAACGACCTACAATGCTACAAATGCCACGGAACCGTCCTCTGTGTCTCTTCTGGCCTCCCCCGTCTCGCCTACCCCTGCTCGACCAGCCGCCATCGCCGCCGCCACTGCCTCCTTTTCCTCCGTTCGTTCGACGTGTATCCCTCCTCCTTTTAGCTTTTTCCTCCCCTTGCCAGAGCCCCTTCTTAGGCCGACGCGGCCGCCCCCCCTCCTCGTCTTGCCATCGCCAACCACCACCCCCCACCACCACTTTTCTTCCTACGATACGATGCGATACGATACGAAACGATACGATAGGACGCGCGATCCGATGCGATACCGATGCGATGCGATCTGAACCTATGCCCCGCGTCGCCTTGTCTTCCCTCCCTTCTCCTCCCTCCCGCTTTCTCTCTCTCTCTCTCTCTCTCTCTCTCTCTCTCTCTCTCTCTCTCTCTCGTACACGGCAGTGTGCACGATCAGTCGAGAACGTACGTCGAGAAGGAGAGACCTTACACTTAAGCTTCGACCCCTCTTTTTTCTCGCTTTATTTTTCTCGCGTCAAGCTTTCCTCGCTTTAAAGGCCGTCACCTTTACGCGTATTCACCGAGTTTCAACTAGCTATCTCCTATGCAACCGATTACAATTTTATGGAACAGGCTGGGTGGGGATTGTTTTGCGAGTCTGGATGCAGCGGGAGCGCGCGTCATTAATCGGTGATAAGAGACGCGAAGGAAACGAAAAGGTCCGAATATCGACGATGTGTACCGAAGAACGACCTTGCCGGATTATTCGCATCCGAACCTATTTGCAATCGGCAATTTCCAATTCGGTTTCATTCGAAAATAATCGGGCTTCTTTCTTGTTTCTATTGGCTGAAAATTTGAACGTTGAAATTTATCTAGCTTTTTGGATCTTTTCGATGGATTTTTTTTTTTTTCTAAAAAAAAATGAATTGAAATTTGATATTTAGATTCGTGAAATTGGGATTCGAAACTTCGTTTAGAATCGGAAATCTCGAAATTTGAAACTCTGAAAACCGATAATTGTTGATTTTTTCCTTTCTTTCTTTCTTTCTTTCTTTTTTTTTTTTTTTTTTTTTTTAAAGAATAGATACACTGTACTCTCTATTCCGTGATAACACTGAAATTTTAACAAATTTCCAACCAATGGCAATCACAGCTATCTTCTTGGCTTGCAAAAAATTGAACTTTTCTTTTTTCTCCTTTCTTTTTTTTTATAAACTATTTTCATATCGTCACGAGATTCTCGCGAGTTATTTATACAAATTGTTTTTTAATTGGATTTTAAAACTTTTTGAATTTTAAACTTTTATAATATTTTTCCTTCCTGCATATCCATGTATAATAAAATTTTCATTTTATCGCATCGATATATCCTAATTAATTACAAATTAGACAATTTTCATCTTCAGTCCCAACGAATTTCCCAGCAACGTTCTATAACAATTATAACAATTTTTCATTTGAACTGGCAATTCTCTAAGTAGACCACGTGACTCGATCACTTCTTAACTACGGCGAACAAGTCGTAACGAAACAAAAAACGAAAAACAAAATGAAGAGGAAAAAATGATCTGTTTGCATTGCCAAGTGTATTTTCGAAAGGATCGGAATTTTACAAGTAGGCCTTATCGTTTAATTCCCCGCCGGCCGAGAAATACGTAACCGTATCGATAACCTTTCGCGTTGGAACTTCGGTCGGTCACTTCGAGACGAGCACTATTTTTCAGGGGAAAAAAAAAATGTGTGTCCTTGGAAATTTCTCGACCACGGAAATAACAAAGGCGAGAAAAGAAAGGTCTGACCTGTTTCGCGACAAGGACCGAGCGATTCGCAAATCGATGAGCGGGCGAAGGAAGGAGAAACACCTCTTTAGACGGAACACGCGACAAAGACGGATAGAAAATACCACGCAAGGAGCGTGCGAAATGATTCCGAAAGAACAATCGAGAAGGCTCGAGTTGAAACGGCTCCTCCCTGATCCAATTTCTTTTTCTCTTCACTTTTTCAACCGCACGATGCACTCCTCGATGATGATAATAAAATAATATAACACATTAAGCGATGTATCAATATTTCTGTTGCGGATGATATCGCTTATCTGGTCGTGCTTTGTGGACTTCTCGTTGGAACATCCCGGTCCGGAGACGCGATGTAACGCGTGGAAGCCACAAGTGGTTCCTCTGGAATCACGAGTTCCGTAGTGGGGATGATTTTTGGACTATACATGTACTTTTCTGCGCTTTATTTTCTACATCGAGAGGAGAGAAATTGTTGTAAGATATAATTGGATATTTTTTTTTTTTTTCCCCCTTTTTTCTCTTCGTTGAAGAATCGGTCGGATCGATGGAAATTAGTCGGAAATTAAACCAGGGCATCCTTTATCTAGTAATTTAATAGACCGAAACACATTTCAAATTCTGCGGAAGAAACGATTGGATTTCAAACAATGGCTTCAATCTTCGATCTTCTGAACGAAATTCTGGATGGTTCGTTTTTATCGTTTTTGATGGTCGGTGAATATGTTAATGTGTTAATTTAAAAGTTTTTGTAAATTTTTCTAAATTTTTGACAACGACATATGCCGATTAATTGCTTTATATTTTTCAAAGCAAATCGATCTTATCTTGAATAATTTTTGATTTTTTTTTCGAGTTCAAATTTAAGTTTTATTATTACAATTGTTAAAAATTGTGATGAATCAAAGAAATTTACAACGAATCGTACGTTATACAATTAACAAGATTTCCAATAAATAAAGAATATACGTATTTCTATTTAAAAAAATATGCGTTATTTCATATGCAGCAATTTAATAATTCATTCGTTTCATTACATTACATTCTGGTAAGTGTTTCCATGAGAACAAGATGACCTTTTGCTTTTTGAAGTATTCGACATTCACATCATAATCACGTTTTACCAAAAACAAAAACATTATTATGTTGCAACGAATGCATATAATAAGATGCAAAGATATTAATCAGAAAAGCGTAAAAACAAAATACTTTTGAATCTCTCTCAACGATAAGCTCCAAGGTTACCATACGTATATGCACAGTATACATGTTTTACGTTCCTCCGCAGAGCGTTACCACCACTTCCGGTTATTAGACGGTGACCAGCTGTTCTTCCAAGTGTATTATAAAGTCAGTTGCCTTAATATAGGAATACTTCTTCTTTCACGAAACTTGTATATAAAAACTTAGATATCGTGGATAATAGATGTGTAGAAAATTTTATAATAAATTACTTTGTACTTTTATAATCATGTCGATGAATTATTACCATGTATGTTTTGTTTTTGTTTACAATTGTATTTAATGCTATTATCGAGATATTCCATATTAAAAAAAATCATTGTTTTTCCTTTTTTTTTAATCTTCAAAATTATTTTTGCCCTATTTTTTTCGACGATTGTCGCAAATTGTCGCTCGGCCATAGATTCGAAAGATGATCAGACAAATATACTTTTATCGCATTAAAAATTATTTTGAAACCCTCAGAAGACATTTCTCCAATAATTCCTTCGCAATTTCGCAATGCTCACTTATAACATTTTCGCATGCTCGAATAAAACGAATGACGAATCTATTTCGTTTATTGTCAATATATGATATATCAGGACTCTTTAATATATTCATTAATGGCCATTCCGCCATTAGTCACGTATTAGGGCAACTAACTTTGCCACGAGGTCACTGCCAAATCGATCTTTTCCCCCGGCAATTTTAAATGCGAAAGAACACACGCGACTCGTCGGTTAAAACAACCATTGCGGTTTTTTCGACTTTTCTGTTAATTGAAAAATCGCGGCAAGATAAAAAAAAAAAAAAACGAAAAAACAAAAAGGCACGTCTTCCAACGGATAACAAAACCACAAGTACACACAACATTTATACAACAAGTTACGTGTATGGAAAACGAGAAAAAATATTGTATTAGGTTACGCTTCATCGAGCCACATCCACGTGTAATCGTATACGTACACATCGCACACAAACGTCGAACTTCAACGAGATCTACTAAAGCGAGCGTTAGTCAAGTGCACTCGACGATTACTAGGCGACATACTCCACTGATCTTCGCACACGTCTTTCTTCCGAGTCAAAGACTACAATGAAACTTTTACCTGTCTTTGGTTTGTCTCTCGTATCGTTCGAGGACCGGAAACGTATGTGACGAATCCATTCTTTTTTTTTTTTTTTTTTGGTCGATTTTTCTTTGATCCACCATGTTTATTAACTTATCAAGTAAGTTGAAAGGATCGATGATGTTTTATCGAGCTGTATTATTGTTGTTGTGAATATTAGATCAATATTCAAACGTTATTACATTGATCTTATATTTTTGTTATATTACTTGTATTAATCTTGCGTTTTTATTATATGTTATATTATATTACTATGACACACACACACACACACACATATATATATATATATGAAATAATGTATAAAAATTTTCATAACGAGAAACGAGGTTGTACGACCTCGTAAAAGTAAAGGTTTAACGCGTGGAAGTTGAAAGTAGAAAAAAAAAAAAAAAAAATCTGACGGTTGGCGTGGACAATGGAAACTCGAAAGCATCATCGAAAGATCATTTTGTCTCTGGTAACGCGTTAATGATACGATGAAGGTTAAAAAAGTAAAAAAGTTTGACAGGCAAAAAGCCATTTTAATCATAATTACACATATGAGATTAAAGAATAAAGGATGAAGAATAAATTGTCCTTTTTTTTCTCAATGTTTAAATTTGACAAGTCCCTACTAGTTAGGTTTTTTTTTTTTTTTTTTTAAACGAATCGTTTATTAAGTATTCTTCCACAAAGGATTCTCTTCTTCTGTGAAAATTACGCGATAAATTTTTCTCTTACGATTCTCCTTCCGAAAAATTTGTTTCCATTCCGTGCGTCAATTTCAAGAAAGCTAGCCGATTATTTTTAATTCATCCATCGAATGCCTTGCCATTCGATTCATTCAAAAAGTTTTCGGCGTGAAAAATAAACAAATTTCACAGGGTAGGCTAATCCATCTGGGGCGCAACGTTGTTCGACCCGTTCATCGGTTCGTTGGATTCTCTTCTTTTTTTTTTTTTTTTTTTTTTTTTTTTCATCTTCGGTACACGCAGGGGAGAAATGGATGCAGCGGCGAAAATAAAACACGCTTTTCGAAATAGAAAATTTTCCCGTAGAAAAAGTTTTTTCAACCCAACTGTTTTCGGACCCCTCTTCCCAGAACTCTGCCTTTTTTCTCGGAATACAAACCTAATGGGACTTTTTTTTTTCAGAATTCAAAAAGACGAAAGGGAATAGGAGATGAAAAAATGCGGTGCTTTTCAATTATCCCTTTTCCTTTTCATTTTTCTTTTCTCTCTCTCTCTCTTTATAAAAATTCAACGTTTGAAAAGCCTGATCTGAGAAAGATACGTCAATTGATGATGAAAGGAAGGAAGGGAGGATTCGTATCGATTGGCCAACGAACAATTCCGAAAATAAAACACGATGGATATACAGATGGATATCACCCCCTTAAACTAGGTCTCGCGCCGATGAAATTTCCGTCTTTGACATTCGTAGTCTCGGCTAAGGCAAGGCTTACGGCACTGAAAAGAGACTTCTGGATTCTCTCGGAGAGCGTGGCTGGTAAATAATAATACGTCGTTGCTAATGGAAACCTACTTCGCGTTGGCTTCTCCAGACTAGGTTTCGCGAAAGGGAGAAGTGTGTCATGCACAAAAGCCTTTTCCAAATCGTCTTAAAGCTTCGTCACTATTATCATAATTATAGTCAGATATCACTCTTTCCTTTTCAAACTCGAACTCCGTAAACTGCTAAAGTGAGAAGAAAAAGAAGAAGAAGAAGAAGAAGAAGAACTGTTCCATTTAAAAGATTACCACCTCGATCGATCGGTTACGATCCATCGATTTGGAAAACAATTTCAAAATAAATTCCAAAATCCATTCACAACGGGGAAGGAGGGGTGAGAAAGTTTCGAAAAGCGCGAAAGTTCGTCAAGAAAGTTGGAAAAATATCAGCAATTACTGGTTTTACTGGTCGTAGACAGACGAGCAGACAGACGCATTTGAGCGGGGGAGGGAGAGGGGGGAGGAGAGGGAATTGGATTTTCGGAGGCGCTCTTAGACAACAATGGGATCGGTTGGTTCAATTAAGAAGAAGGATACTCGGTTGAGCCACGGGGCCACGTAGCGGAGTCTACACGAACCTGGGCCTCCGAAGAGAAGACCGTTCCCCTCCGACGCCTCCGCCACGGCGGCCGAGAGTCGGCGTAGACACAACCGGTTTCCGCGGTGTTCACCCGCTTTTTGAGAAAAAATTGAACCAGTTTGTAAAACGAAAAAAGCTCTCCCCACCAACGGGGCCCGCGCCCCACCTCGCTCCTTCTCTATCCCTTTACTCGGATCGCCGCGAAGACTCATGGGAACCGAAGCGATTCCAACCGTCCCGGAATCCGATGCGCATCAAATGAAAAAGCCTCCAACGTTGCCAAGATTTTGACCTCCTCCTCCTCCTCCTCCTCCTCTTTCTTCCTTTCCCGCCCGTTCTCTTCTCCGCGTGTTCCGCCGCGATCGAGAGAGACTAAGAGAAGAGGAGGAGGGTCTTCCTATTCTCCTTTCTCTCTCTCTCTCTTCCCTCCAATTTTTCCTTCCCACCGAGGGAAAACAACGAAAACCTGCGTTGCTCGACCAGGATACCAAAATGTCGGATTACCTAGTTGCCTCGGTTGTGAAACGCGAGGCTTAAACGCGTTCGATCGTAAAACACCGCCGCGGTCCTGAATACATTCTGGGGAAGAGAGCGTGGTTGCAACGTAGGCCGCCTCGAGGCTTCCTGGCAGGGACTATTGATTTTCGAATTGGTTCAAAATTTCCATAATACCACGACGGTTGAGAGGGTACGGCGAAGCGCGCGGTTCGAGGTAGGAGAGGGGGAGATAGCGGGTGCAGGAGAAACAGACGGGGTCGGAGGAGAGAGAGAGAGAGAGAGAGCGAGCGAGAGGAGGAGGGATAGAGGGAGCGAAAGAAGGGGAGAAGAAGGGTGAAAGCCGAATGCACGTCAGAGGGTGAGCCCGCCACGGCCTCGGACGGTTTCGAACTTGGCAAAGTTCAGCGGCTCAAAAGAGACACCCACTCCACCCTTTCGAGAGCACCCCACCATCATTCACCCTTCCTCCTTTTCTTCCCTCCTCGCCCGTTTTCTCGCTTCTCCTAGGCTTCTCTCGTCGGCCAACTTCATCCCCCCCCCCCCGCAACGCGACTCCTCTTCCCCCTCCCTCCATCCCCCTCACACAAAACGAGCCGAGCATCTCAGCGCGCGCGCCACCCTCCGCGCGTGTTCGCTTCCTATATTCTCCTTCTCTCTCACACACCGACTCGCACACCAATATCGCCTGCCTCCCCTATCCGCACCCTCCTCTTAGTCACTTAGCGAGCACCTCGGCCACAACACAACCATGTGACCGACCATGCGTGTGTGTGTGTGTGTGTGTGTTGAAAATACACACGACGACAGAGCGACGATGACACAGACGTGAACGACCGCTCGTCGCGTTACATCGTGCTAACGATACCAAGGGTATTACCCTCCTTGTCCCGTTCGGCATCCAGAAGAAACGGTGTTTAACGCGTTATCCGAACATCTAACCCCTCCCCCAACCTTTTCGCTTGTGCTCCTCTCACGCGTTTCCGGGCTGGAGAGAGCGTAATTTTCTGCACTCGTCTGAATACGAATCTACTACGATTTGTACTACGTCTACTAATTATTTCTAATCGGCGTAGGATAACTTGGATCAATTAGATATCACGCGAACGTGTTTTATATATATATATATATGTAGATTTGTGTTAGTAGTTGTTAATATTACGGGATCTCAGTAGTGTGAAAAACATGTGATTGGACTCGTTGAAATTGATCTGGTTAGTATTAACAATTATATATTTTATCAGGAGAGGTTGTTTGTTTGTACAAAATAAAATTGTTACGACTTAAAGAATTAAATTTGTCTTATTATTTTGATATGTTATATTATTAGATTTATGGATATAAATCGTTCATAGATTATGGTTTATCACATCCTCGATAAAGAGAATCGAGAGTTTTCTTGAAACCGATATCGATCAAGGATCAAGGATTTCCGAAAATGTTCTCGATTCCTTCCCTTTAAGGATTCGATAATTTGCGCGCGCGGCAAAATTCTTGGAGGCGTCCACGAGAGTCCAAGAGAAAAAGAGAAAGCATTTGTTGCCCATCGCGGACAGAATGACGTACGATCTACCTTTACATTCCTCTGTTTTTACGAATTCCTTTCCCCCCTCCCCTCCGTCAATGTTACCGACCGCTCGTCTCTCCACGAAAGATATTTGAAAAAGAAGAAGAGGAAAAAAAACAAAAGGAAAAATTATAAAAAAAAAAAGGATTCCTAATTAGAAAATTAAATCAAGAATATAAATGTACTAGTAAAAATACAGTGATATAAATGTTTGCATAAAATTGAACCGATCTATTTCCTTTTCTTAACAACAAAATCCACCACTAATAAATAATAAATAAACAAAGAGTCGCGATAATTTTTCTATATTTAAATTTCAATTAAAAAAAAAAAAAAAAACACTTTCAATTTTTCGAGAAAGATCAGAATACGAACAAATTTTATTATTTTCTCGCGAGCCACTCGTTCGACAACCACAGACAGGATCCACTTGAAAAGTGCGCGGTAACTCCACTGAAAGGGGCATGAATCCTCGAGCGTGGCGTGACATGACCTGTCCTAACTGGACGGATCTCGTACCGGCTACCGTTTGCCTCTCCTCTGCACGATCACACTTCGGAGGCTCGACTTCCTTTGGCCTCTCTTCGCCCACTTCTCTCCCCCCACCAGAATCCTCCTCCATCCTTAACGACGCGTGTTTCACGGACCAGCTTCACGCTTAAAACCGTATCCCGTATCTCGACTTCCTTTTTTCTTCTTCTTCTTCTTCTTCTTTCTTTATCCCTACCACGGTGAAGTGAAATTGAGCACTTCGTTCGCGTTCGCGTAAACGGTCGAGGCACGAGTGACCTCGATGCCGGAGGTATGCCATGCACTTACGAGTTATTTTGCTTTTAGACAACGAAACAAGAGTAAACGGAGAATAGGTGGTATTTTCATTTTTTTGGCCGTGTTTATAAAGTCGAGAAATTGAATTTTTGATGGGGAATGGGAATATTTTTAAATATGCGTATATATATATATATATATTTTTTTTTTTGTAGATATGAAAAAATCATGCAATTTTATATCGCGAAGTATATGTGGGGAAGGAAAAAGTATAATCGAAATATTTCAGAGAAATATTCCCTAAAAATGCTTTTCGCATGGGAAGAAACTAATCTGCACTTTGAATGGATCGTTCTGCATGAATATAAAGTTTGATAATTTTTTGAATTTTTTTTGATTCCCTTTGATTGTTCCTTCGATGTTTCATTTCACGTTTATTGGATTCAAAGGGAAGACAAAGTAATCAATTGCATTGTTTAACTTTTGAAAAATTACGATGATCGTATTTTTTTCTTTTAATATTAAAATTGAAAATTGAAAATTTTAATCTTTAAGGATTAATAGAATTGATCGATTTAGAAACTTTTGAATGAAATTCTTTAAACTATGAAATGTTTGTGAACAAATTTTATATCTTTCTAAGTATAATTGAAGAAAAGAATACAAGAATATGAAGAAAGAAATCGATACAAGCAATGTTCCCCAATAATCGATAAATATTATAACGAATACTTCACTTCACTTTGAATATTTAATATAACGTAACAATGTCTTTGAATTATCGATAAATGCATATCTAAATATCTGCGGTCTAATATAAAAATATATATATATACATATTAAATATCGTAACTACAATAATTTTTAATCGACTAATCAATCTTAATCAACCTTCGAATGAAATCAAAAAAAAAAGTTTTATAAATTTTTTATGTGCATTAAACTCGTGTATATATATATATATATATATATATTACTTTGATATATAATTCTAACTATAGGATTTTTACTAACGGACTTTTATCCGCCGAGTTCCACATAATCGTGATATCGTTTCTTAATTTAAAAAAAAAATCTTATCAATTTTTCCAAACTTTATCGCTTTACCGCTTAATAACAGCGCCAATTATTCATGATCACCGTTTTGAAGTGCATTTAAGCTCACAAGAAGACTTTGGAAATTTGTTTGACAATGACAACGCGTTAACGAGATGAACTAGACTAGTGTAAATACTTTTCAAACTCATTAAGTGTGCACAGATAGAGTGCAACAATTTTCGCTTTGCTTCTCTACGGTTATCATCCGTGTAAAAACACGCTTACGTTTCAACTGAGGATTTCTGAGAATACGTTGAATTTCAAATTAGATAAAAATTATAATCCTAAATCCACTTTAATTACTTTCGCTACTGTATGCAAAATTCTATGCATATACTTCCATTAATTTGCTTTGATTTTTCAAATCTTTCAATATAATAATCAATCGTGTAATTAATTTTTGTCACAAAATATAAAAGTTTGATTTATCGTAGCTTATTTATCGCTATATATAATTGACAGTTTAATTAATATATGTAGTCAATAATAAAAATCTTCGTATACTATGTTATAAGAAAATTAATTCAATTGAAATTTTAACATTAACGAAATGTCTTCGTTTAGAATTATAAACAAAGCAATTTCTTTTCAATAGACAAAATTTCTTTTTAAAAAGAGTGACGTCAACTCTCAAAGTTTCATTTCTCAAACATTTTTTGAAATACAATTTCATTTGAAGATATTTTTCGCACGAACAGATGGAATCTAAACATTTCTAAAACATTTAAAAAAAAACATCGAAACTTTGAAGATTGATATCATTCCTCTAAAAAAACTAATAAGATTTGATAAAAAAAAAAAATTTTGTCGCTTCTGATAATACTACTACTTTTTACTTGAATTCGAGTATACGAATACTTTTGTGACTGATTGCACGTATCAAAATTTTAAATGTAATTTTCCACAGACTAACCTCAAACGAAAAAATTGCTTTCCATATATCCCTCTTATCTTTCCATGAGAAATCACCTCGTGCCTCTTTGCGCATAACTTTCATCCTCTTTGCCCTGTATAATACCACCACGATACATATAAAACAAACAATGTTACGATAACTATTTAACATTTGTCGCGACGCATCCATGTTGCTTCAAAATTGACGAAAGAAGTATCAACTTACTTCGACGTAATTAACTAGAGAAGGATGCCATGAAACACGATGCGCGAGTTAAATGCGCATCAACATAATTACAGATCACGCATGCGTCGAACATACTTACCGATTGTAATTATACCGAGTAGAACAAATTAAAGTTTGTTTAACGGTCTAAGCCAGGCCCGATTCTAAATTCAACGACAGGTTAACGTTTCTCGCGGTTCAAGCAAAAACTGAACGGCGTGTAAACGGCCAAATCGATAAATCTGTTGCGATAAGAGGACGGTGTTACAACTTCACCGTTACTCATACGCAACACACGCACGCTCTAACACACGTGCACACAACACAACACGACGGTAGAAAAACTTCCGTTAGCTTCCTAACCGGACTAGTAAAAGGAAAGAGAGGTCTGCTGCGTGGTACACGTTTTTAATTTCCCATTTTCCCGCGGTCGATACCCGACTTTTTTTACATTTTTCTTTTTTCTTTTCCTTTTTACATTTCCCTCGCGATCTATCGTGCGAAAGTAAGAAGCCCCGTTAAGAAGCTCGAGCTACGTGTTTCCACGTCTGGGAACAAAACCATGATTCCGATCAAATTCGTTAGTAAATATAATTGCCATCCACGATACACGCAATTTTCGTTCTTTTGCCAGATTTTTATATACGTATTTTTTTTTTTTCTTTATTAGTATATTTAGTCAATTAATTCGAACGATATATATATATATATATATATATATATATATATATATATATATATATATATATATTCACAAATATATTAAGGGAATCAGAAAGAAATCTATTATTCTTTATATATATAATTTAAAATTTTTAAATTATAAGTAAGCTTTTTAAAAAAATAGATTTGAAAAATGAATCACTAGGATGGAAAATTATTCCAAAAAAAGAAGAGAATTTTGTTTTGGATATTTGATAATATTTATTTGATAATAAAGCTTTTTCTCAAGATTAAAAATAACAATACATTCCTTTCGTTTCTCTTGTTTCGCAGAACGAAAAATTAAATTAAGTCGAACGAATTATTTAGTAACAATGTGTATTCGTTACACATTATAACAGATATTCTTGTTGGACACCTGTTGTAACATCTCGTCTACGCATTCCACGAATAAAAACGATCATTAATTATTTCGATTTTTAAATAAATCGTATCCACCATTATCTTATTTTTAACGCATCCAAGTATAGATTTAAGGAGAAAAGGAGAATTTCAATCGTTCGCGCGGATCGAAAGAAGATAGGCAACCCTTTAAAGCCGAGTTCTAGCCGAGAAATTTCACTTTTGTCGGCTATCCCCGAATTACTCTATCCCTTTAAACGCCTCGTCGCGGGCGAGAAAAGCTTCGAAAGTCGAAAGTCGGTCGCTCAGTCGGTTTAAAAGGAGCCTCTTTTCCGCGTCTTCGACGATACCGCAGAAATTCAGTTTCTCTTGAGAGGAGAAGATGAAATTTTCCTTCTCGAATCTCGAAAGTCTATCCCGTTCTTTTTTTTTTTTTTTTTTCTTTCCCTTTTTTATTAAAAGGAATCCACGGTATCGTTCGACCAGTGGTGGATTTATTCCCCGCCGACTAAAACACGAGGCGACGAGGATATTGCAAAAGGAATAAGAGGTCCAGGATCATGGTCTCCACAGGTAGGCCAGCGGACGATTTCTCGTCGAAATCGAGAGGGATGGACCGAAAGAAATGCACTCGGGTTAAGAAGAGGCTGCGAGGTCGACAAAGATCCTCACTGCCACCCTCAAAGGGTTCCTCCGCTCGAATTCGAGAGACAGAAAAAGAAAAAAAGAAAAAGAAAAAAGAAAAGGCTAGGTATCGAGGAACGAGTAGCCTCTTCCCACTCCTAAGATTCCAGCTTAGCGACCGAGAAAAAGAAGAATGAGACGTTTAGGAATGAGGGGGATTAAAAAAAAACGATATGATGCGCGACGTTCCATGGAACTACTGTTCTTATACTTATTTCGTTTTCTCATAAGAAAAATTTCTATCCAACCCTGCCCCTGCAAATTCGATCTTGGATGGACTGAGATTATCCGGCAGGTAATTTGGTTCACGATTAAAATTGAAATTACGATTTCATTGGAGGGAAAGAAGACAAGAAGGGGGATTTACGATGGAAAAATTCGAGATTTAATGGAGGCTACGTCCATTTTTGAGTCGAGCGTTCACTTTGTGACGACGAAAAAGAGAAAGGGAAGAAGATTTGAACGAAAAAGACGTACGAAAAATATGATTTTGATCGTTTCAATTATTATTATCAGTGTAATTTTTATCTCTGTGAATTCGCTCGAAAAGAATGGACGAGATGTTCGACGAGATCTCATCTGATCGAGTATTTTTTTTTTTTTCTCGAAAGAGATGAGATATAGGCTTTTTTAACTACAAACACACGGGAAGGAGAAATTGTATTTTTAAGAAATATCGTGATTTTTCACAATTGGACAAACGTTAAAATCGTTGTAGTGTAAAATTAGAAAAATACGACATATCAGGTTTTACCAGATGCCGAACCACAGAAATAGTATCCGTAAATGCAATTCAGAAAAATATCCATATACAAGGTGTTAATATATTCGCGGTACAAAGAAAGATGCTGTAAAACAATGCAAAAGTTTGGTTACACAAAAAATGCTTGGTTATTTATTTATCGATTATTATAAGCGTTTTTATATGTTGGATTTTAGTTTATGTTTAAACTTAACTTAAATGTTTACAATTCATCGAACAAGCCGATATTTTTATATACCAATTTTTCTGCTTTTTTTTTAATCTCGATCGTTAAAATCTTACGATCTTTTCAAAAAAATTCCCCTAATATATTAACACATATTGTGTTAATATAGATAGAAAAAAATGACACAACTTTCACTATTCGAGAGAATTAATCGATAGTTAATTTTTTTGACAAATGGATAAAATTATCGAGAAAATATTCGCAACTGGAATAAATACGTGTGTTAAATACTGATGAAGTATTTTCGATCAAAAAAAAAAAAAAAAAAATTACACAAGAGAACCTTCTCTCAAAGATGAAAGGTTGACTGGACAGGATCGAGAATATCAAGATTCACCGGGCAATTTATTTCGTTGATACTCGAATGCGAATGACCGACAGAAGCTCGCTAACACGAGCACCATCAATGGTTAAAAGCATCTTAACACAGACTGATGAGAATACGAGGTTAGTTGTATGTAACTGTCACTGCACTCGGTCGTCGGCGTGTCATCGTCGTGTATCGTCGAGGGTAGTCACGGTGCGAAACCGTGTATTCGTTTCATTATGAGTGAAGCGGGACGGATACGAATTCATACCAGGGACTGTACCCCGACGAGACTCATTTAACCAGTCGGACCATTTCGAATATTGGTTACAATGTATCTTTTCCCAAGTATCTTTCGATTCGATTTCGATACGAAACGCATAAGATAAGATAAACTAATGTCGATCGATTATATCCAGATCCGTATCAATTATTTCTTACTCTGTTTTTATTATATAGTAAAATTATTAATTATTCAGAAAGCGAATCGAGTTAATTATTTAAAACTATTCTATTCTATATCATATATAATATATTTCATTTATTTATTTATATATATTCAACATCGATTTTTCGGGGATCCCCCGATTGGGAATAAAATTATTTTATCCTAATAATTATTTCTTTATTTTCACAACAAGGAATCATCCCTCCTGTTGCACAAGTAACTTTTAGTTACACACTATATATATATATATATACGCGATGCGAGAAAGGAAGAAAAAGGGAACAGGCATCATGACGATCGAGATAAAAAAAAAAAAAAAAAAACGATAAAAACAATTTAGATACGAATATAATCAACGAAGAACGTTAACCTCCATGCTCGTATATTTACAATTATCATCGAGATCGCGAACGAGATTCCAACACGTTTCGAAACACGATCGATCGGAGCACCGCTGCAACCAGCTCTAGTTACTTTAAACCGTATTCTCAGCGAGCGAACGAACGTAATGAAAGAGCAAGAAACGAACGCGAAAGGGACACGATAAGGGAAGAGGCAAAGTGCAGAAAGAGACGGAGGAACAAAGAAACAATCGAGGAGGAAGCGAAAGAGTGTGTGTACGTGAAAGAGAGAGAGAGAGAGAGAAAGAGACAGAACGCGAAGGATCAGTGGAAAGAAAGAGGAGAGAAACGAAACGGGTGAAGCGGCAGCGAGAAGTATAGTTGTTGACGAGGAGGCGAAAATGTACGTACGTACGTACGTGGCTAGGTGGAAGAGATGGAAGTTAGAGATGGCAATGTAACAGGGCTCTCTATTCGCGCGGCAAGCAACCACGGGCCCCCCTACAGTACGTGTTTGATCGCGATACACACGTACAGCTTGAGGAAGCCTGTGTGCACACAAATTCCGGGGCTTGTCTGGATCCGACTAGCCGACTGTGCACGTTTTTCGAAATATAGGAAAGTTATGAAATATCGTGAGCGCTGTGAAACTTTTAATGCGAGGTCCGGTGGCTTGCTTGCCCCTCCCCCTTCTTCACCCTTTCTCTCTCTCCCGACCACCTATATAGAATACACCTGGCCGTGTATAAGCCGAGCCTCTACCCACCTCTACCCGGCATGGGGTGGCGCGGATAACTTTTTTATTAAAAAAGTTTTTCGAAATAAAAATCAGACGCGATCCTCGGTGGGGATAGACACGCGGCCTCCTCCTCCCGCCCCCTCCCCCCTCCCCCCACACACCCGTACACCCACGCTTGCTCAAGAATACAGAGCCAAGCCCGGCCGGCCTTCTGGCGCGCACAAGTTTCCGCTCGCATGCACGGACTGGAATTAGGGACGCGCATCTGCCGGTAACTCACGATCGTTTATTCATCGCGAAAGGGTTAAAAACTGATATATAAGTGCACAGTTTTTTTTTTTTTTTTTTTTTTTTTTAAGTTTCTTATCTTCAACGATAAGAATCTCGGACGAATCTCGAAAAAACGTATCCATTTAGAATTTCCTTTCCTTTCCTTTCCTTCCCTTCGAAATCAAAGTCGAAGAAGAATTTTCTCCTGGAAACAGATGCCGGCCTTTCGCGTGTTCGCGGCATTTATCCTTGGCTGGTAGAAACGGGTACACCTCGTCTTCGACCGTTGGTAACATCCGTCCGGCGCGTAAATAAAATTTTTTTCCCCGATAGCCGATGCGCCCGAAACAAACAAACCACTCAACGAGTCCGGCGAGCGAAACGTCCCGGAGGCACCTCCTCCCTTTTGATATGGGTCAACCAAAACCGAGCCACCGCGCTGGCCCCCGTGAGGCTTCATCCCCCTCACCCCCCTCGTCCACGAATCCGCCGGTGGATTCCCCGTCGCGCGCGCACACACGTACAAAGAGAGCCTGTATATGTATGCGCATATACATATATATATATATATAAAAATACAAGTAGCAAGAAAAGGACGAGCGCGCGTACAATCGGAGAAACTGCGAAAGAGACGGCGTCGCGAGGCGGAGGGTAGCCCGAGCCAGGAAGAGGCCGAGGCAGAGGAGGTGGAGAAGGAGGAGGAGGAGGAGGTGGCGGAGGATGAAGAGGACGGAGCGCAGCAGGAGACGGAGGCAGGAGAAAGAGGCGGAGGAGGCAGAAAAGCGGAGGTGGCTCGTTCGGGGGATCTTTATCAAAGTCAACGCACGCCGGTCACCATGGCAACGAAATTGGATTTTTTTTTCGAAGTTTTTTCGGCCCTTCTCGCCGGCGCCCATTCCCGAAGGGGGCGAGAGAGGAGATGGAGGCTCGACGGAGGAGATGGCGGTGGCGGTGGCGGTGGCGGCGGCGGTGGCGGCGGCGGCGGCAGAGGGAAAGTGGTAGGAGAGATCGGAGGAAAAGAGAAAAAGAGAGAGAGAAAGAGTATCGAGAAGGTCGGGGAGGCTCTGACGAACGGCGACCGGGGAAGCCAATAATTCGAATTGAGAACAGCCAATGGCCGTGCATCTGATTTTTTGTCGTATCATCGTCGAGGTCGTCCGCCCTCTCCCTAGCCCCCGCACCGCTCCCCCGCCCCCGCCCCCCTTCCTCCTCCTCCTCCTCCTCCTCCTCCTCTTCTCCGCCCGCCGCGGCCGCGCGACGAAAGGGGCCGCTCTGCCTCGCTTTTTGTAAAATCTCCCATCTTCCACCATTGTGTGTATACGTGTGTGTACGTGTGCGCCACCACCACCACTACCACCACCACCACCACCACCACCACCATCGCCGCCACCACCACCACCACCACCGCTATCACCTCTCTCTCGTCCTTCTCCGTCTTCTCCTCCACCTCCATCTCCGCCACCATCTCGTTCTAGCTCTAGAGTCGTCCTGGCTCTCCTATGGTGTTTTGTTGGAATATATATATATATATATGTATAATGGCACAGGACGCGTGTGCATCTCGGCGTGCGAAGGCAGAAAACCTCGAGGTATAACGATGATACCACGAACGAGGTATCCGGGCCACGACCGGAGCTAATCGTTCTGTATCTTTCTCGATTTATCGAACTATCTCGTGAAAGCGCTCTTTCGGGATCCTTTCGAATTATCGTTTAACATTCGATGAGATTCCCTTTATCGAATATTATCTCGTTTCCTAAAATTTCCCGATGACAAGGCGTATCCCAAGGCGCAAAAATCTCATCGAATGGATCGTGATTCGTAATCTCGATTGGATCGCCGGAGATCGAGAAGAAAGGGGTGAGAGGCATTTTAACCTTCCGTGACCGTCGTCAAGCGAAATCCGATATACGTGTGTGTATATAGACAAGGAAATGTTGAAATTGTCCTAGATATATGGTAGAAGCATCGAAAGAACCGCACGCCGTTCGAAAATAGCCATCTCTATTATAACTCGTGTGAACTTTCATTATGATATCTGATGACGTGGGCAAAGGGGCAGAAAATTTGGAACGGGGCAAATATAAATAGCCCGGTTGGGTGATATAAAAACATGTTGATCCGCGATTTTTGCTTCCGTGTGTCGAAGACTAGGCCACGTCCTTCGCCCGTCGTCGTTCAGAAAGCTTGTTTTCGAATTTAATCCTCTCGCCTGAGAAGCGAGCGGCCCCGACGACGCAACCGTCCTTTTCAGAATCGCGCGGGTATACCGACCGAGTATCGCGTACACACACGCACTCATCCCCACCCCTCCCCTTGCCCACCCTTTCCTCGCCGGGCCAACGCAGCGCGGCGCGAGTTCAAAGCTCGAGAGCAGGAAAGAGTGCGAGAACTTCCGGTGGAACGATTCAACGAGCCGGCCGCATTCCGAAGTTCGAGCCGGTCGGAGCCTGAGGCTCGCCTCTTAATGACGCCAGAATCAACGGCGGAAGTGTGCTTTAGAGATCCTCGAAGCGATCGGGATCGGTTGTTTGCCCGGTTGAAGCCGTTTCGTAAACAGCCTCTGCCCCCGATACAGTTTCGCTTTTCCCCACAAGCCCCCCTCTTTTTCACGGGCAAAGACGAACATGTCGTGTCTAATTTATCGAAATGGAGGGGAGGGAAAAATTTCGAACGAGATAATTGTATAGCGGGAAGAGAAGGGTTTTGAATTTAAAAACGAAGCGTTACGTGCACGGACTCGGCTCCCGTAAGATATACGCTATTGATCGGTGTTAACAACCGGAAGTAACACGATACGCTATTGACACGTTATAAATAAGAAGGGGGCAAGGTAGAGGCGCGTGGTTCGCGAACCTTTTGCACACCAGAGACGCGATTAATCGTCGGTTCGAGTACTTTTTTTTTTATATTGCGCCGTGAATTGCACGCAGGATCGCGTGAGCATCCCGAACTATTTAATAAGCATGCATAAGCGTTTGTTTGTGCGCCTTCTTTCCTCTTTCGTGGCGGCTCTATCGATCCAGAAAAATCCCGTGAACCGAAACGCGGGATGGAATGATCGCGCAAAAAGGGGATCCCCGCTCGATATTTTACGAATTATGGAATTGTTAATGTTCAATACACGTATGCCTATGCATTGTTTGCTGTTTTTTTTTTTTTTTTTTTTTTTTTTTTTTTTAGTAGTCATTGTTATACCAACGATGTATAAATGACTGATTAATCGACTTTTCGATTCACACGCGCGTACTTATTGGATCGATGCATGCGAAATATGCGTTCTCAATTTTTAAAAATTGTTATTTCTCACGAGTTCATTATATCGATCGACGTAATCGATCTACCTTTCCATATTTTAATTTCAATAAATATAAACGAATCGTGAAAACTTTCGCAGTAATGCTGCGAAATTATGAAATCACGAAAGAGATCTACAAAATCTTGAAATTGTTTAATTCTTGCTAATTCCTTTTTTCACTTGACTTGATATCATTACGTATTCGTCGCTATCAATCCATGCTTCGAGCATGCTTGCTAGATAGAATTTTAATACTGAGAGAAATTAGAAATGTTGTGAAAATTTTTCTTTTTGACGTAAATTTAAATAAGCGATAAAATTTTATATTCCCCGATCTAATCGAACGTATTTCCCTATATAACAGAATGATTGTCTGACCTTTCCTTCGATTGTAATTTAATAAATCGCATAAAATGCAAACAAGGGAAATAAAAGAAAATAATCCGATGCATCTTGTAAAAACTTTAAACCTAGATAACGCGTAGTTTTTTTTTTTCTCTCCTTCGAACGAACTCGTTTCCATATTCATCACGAGAAATTTAATGATTTTCACCGATAAAACATATCGAGCGACGCTTGACGTCAATATATATATATATAACAACATCAATCGCAGAAAACAATTTTTCCCGAGCGTGATCGGGTAATTTGGAGAACAACCAAGCTGAATTTCCAAAGAATCGGCCGTCTCGTTAAAATGCAACAGGTTTTCGAGACCTGCCGGATGGAGATTCTCAATCCGGCAGAGCATTCCTCCAGAGAGCAAAACCTCTCCCTTTTTGCAGCCTCCGGATGACCCGTGCCTTTTACACTTTTACTTCGAGTTCGCCGCGTTTAATGAGAATAACAACGATGGCCGTCAAACCGTTACCCAGAATAGAAGTGTTCCAATTCACTTCTCTAACCTTTCCCATTGTCCTAGAAAATCCACACGTTTTATATTTCGCGTCTAATCTTTCTCACCTTCTTTCTCTTCCTCGATGCGATTTTCAAATTTCTTTCGACAATTATTGATATACATATATATATATATATATATATATATATATATATATATATATATATATATATATATATATATATATATGTATATATACACGAGTTGATAGAGAATTATTCACGATAAAAAAAAATCTTATCGATTTCAATTATAAAAATCATAACTTCTTGGTACATACAAGGATTTTTTTATGTAATTGCAGCTAATTACAGATAGAATATTTATAAAAATTATACGTGTATGATTGAATATCCTGTTAAAGAAAATGTTTGATTATGTAGATGGCAAAACCTGATACGTTATTTTTCTTTTTTCATTGAAATAATACGACACGATACGATAAATCATGTTGTATGTAAATCAAATCTATTTGTTTGCGATAATAATAAATAGAGCGGCAAAGGGGGCGCGTGTTTATCAATTAATTTCAAGGAAAAAAGGAAGAAGAGAATAAAAAAAGAAAAAAAATTGTACTTAAAAACAATGTGTCTTTTTTTTAAAGTTGAACAAACTTTAAAATCGCTATGAATACACTTCCTATTCGTAGCTATATCACTCCAATCGTACGTGCGATCATCGTTAACTCTGCTCGTAAAACTCTTGACAGTGGCGTATATTGCAATGACCAGGCATATTTTGTTTATGATAATTTACATAAAAAGCATTACATGATTTTTCCGAGCAAAAAAATTGATCGATACGAAAAAATTGCGAGTTTTTAAATAATTAACACATTATAACTTTATCCGACCATTATTATTCATTCTATTTTTTATTTATCACTATTAACAATTACAATTAAACTTGTGAAAAAAAAAATACTAATTTATTATTCATAAAGTGTTTTTTAATCGCTATGTTGTACGATAAGAGTATAATATATAAATATTAATCTGTGATTAAAATGGAAGAAAATTAAAAGGATTCGTGTTAATCAATAAATCTTAACACACACACACACACATATATATATAATAATTAGACAAATTTTTATAGACTGATATGCTTCACGTCAGAATTCACGTGAATTTTGAATAATAACAAAACATTTGTCAGAAAGTTCTGTTATTACACGATTTCAAGCGATGGATACGGAACTCGATCGATAAACACGTTAATTTTGTAATATATAACGAAAATCATCTCTTAATTTCGTATCCACGTATATATATATATATATATATATATATATATATATATATATATATATATAAACGCGTCGAAATTGCGTCGAAATCAACGTAACGAATGTTCCCCGGTAAATCCTTTGAATAAATCTGGTCACGTGACTACTTATCAATCCGCAGCATCGATGGGAAAGAGAAAAATCGAATCCTCTACCAATCGATTCGCACAGCTGGTTTTCCACACTCGCACGTACTACGCGAGCGGAGAGACAGAATAAACGAGTTGTATACGTGTGCGAGTATGCGTGAGTGTATGAGGCTACGTACCGCACGGGACAAGGAATGGGAATGACGCTCTCCCAGGCGCTACTGATACTACCGAATGAACTTTGACATCGGTGACTGCTTGAGTGACAAATACGAATATTATTGCGATCCAATATTATATTTTCCTTTTCTTTTTTGTTCTTTATATCATTTTTTATACACGGTATTTTCATAATTGCACTTTTCGCTATATATATGCAAATATGATAAAGATATTATAAAATATTATAATATACAGCGAGTAAAAATTATTAATTATTCGTCTTATTAATAATTTATTGGATAATTTATCGATCGAAACGAACGAGAGCTCGATATCGATCGGAAATCTATGTGTAACTATCACTGTTAAATCAATTCCATTACTACTAGACAGGATTGGCGGAGTACAACCGCTATATAAGTTTTGTGCGAACGCAACGAGCGTACGCGTAGCGTATGTTCGAACGCACGTGTGTAAGTCCGTCAGCTCCCCCCCTCCAGCAACGCCACTTCCCCTCCATTCGCGGCTCTGACGAAACTCCCGACTCTATTGGTCCGACCCTCACCCTTCCCCGCACAACCACAGACGACTCATTCCATTCAGTCACCCGTACGAATTCAACGCTACCACGCTACAACCATGCCGCGTGCTCTCTTTCCTTTCTCACTCTCGTGCTTTATCCCCTTTCTTTTTCTATTAACCGTATAGTTATACATATCTCTCCCTCTCGCTTGTTGTGTTGTTCGCGGCTCTGTTTCGATCTTTCTGCTTCGTTACCTCGATAGCATGCTCTCTGTCTATCGTGCGGCGCGCACACATAGAGCAGCATGCGTCGCGGAAACGTTCGCACAGGTTTCTAACCTGACCTACGCGCGTTGCACGGCCAGGGGCGAGAGATCCCGATGCAATGTCATCCTGTTAAGGAATTCGCGTTTTCCTTTGAACACATCCGTGGATACGTTCCGGCCGTAAGAGAGGTCAAAATACCGATCGTAAGGAGCATTATTTTATTTTAGCTCGCGCGATATTGAAAAATATATACATATATGTATGTGTGTGTGTGTGTGTGTGTGTGTGTGTGTGTGTGTGTGTGTGTGCGTGCGCGCGCGCGCGCGCGTGTGTGTATGTGTATGTATGTATTTATTTTGTCTCGATTTTCACGAAGGAAAAAGATTAAAAGTAAATATTTTTCGTACGTACGTTTTTCTCTTCGATTGGACGAAGTCACTTGTCAAAGCTGCGCGACACATTCGTTAATATGATGCGAAGATTCGTAATTGTTGAACCTTGGGGTCCGAAACGGGGAATCACTTATCGTTGATGTCACGCGGCACAAATTTGATTCGAACTCTAACGGCTCTGTCTCGACACACTTGGCACAACTTGGAAACTTTCTACGAAAACACGCGCGGAAAAAAATTCGATGTTTTGATTAGTTATTCGCGGATTATTCTGCGGTCCGAGCGCGATCGCGGATCGAACGGCGACATTCGATTGCACTCGATCTCGCGTGCAAAAATTGACGACGAATATGAATTCAAGATAATGTGGTCGAAAAGGTTTTCAACGATATCAATGAATTTCACAATGAGGAGGTGCGCAGAAAAAAAAAAAATTAGAGATAACAATACACGGTTTCCGCCGAGTCAGCGGTAAGATACGCTACAAAACATAGTGTTCAAGTTAAAATAGTCGACTATAGTCTCTTGAGGTCCGAAGAAGCTCAGTTGCCTTCGTCGCGCGCAGAGATGCGCGAGACCGCTGTTTCTCCCTCCCTTTCCCACTCTGTCTCTTTCGTGTTATCCGTCTTACTCTTCCTCTTTCTCTCTCTCCGTTTTCTCTTCGTCTTTTTCGCTGAGCGCGATTTCTCTCTTTCTCCTTCTCTTTCTCTTTCTCTTTCCCTCCCTCGCTCGCTCGCTTGCTCGCTCGCGCCGCTACTCCTCTACCCTTTTGTCCGGAAAGAAAAAATTTAAATCGAGAGAAGTCATATCCCCGATCGTGGTTACATATGAACGCAAAATCAGAGTAACAAAGAAATTTAACCGTGCTATTTTGAATTTTATTCCGCTCGTATTCCTTTTGATCGCACGGCCAATCGCACGAGATAAATATTCGAGTGAACTTTTGCGGAAAAACAATTCGTCGAGCGCGATAACAAAGGTCAGCGCGCTCGTTACGAGACCATCGAACAATTCTCACACTCACTGGCAGTAGCTCGTCGAAATTTAAGTAAAAATTGATAGGAACAGTTTACGTCCAATACTTCGCGTACTTAATACAGATGCGCGACACATAGATGTCACGTTAACTTCCCGTCGATGTAAATTTTATTGCGCCACCGATGCAAACTCCGATGCAGAGAGTTCAATACACGAGGAACGATACCAACAATGCTCCCTATTCATTCTCTTCGTCTATGTTACGTATTTTTTCCCCTCCTAGCGGTCGCGCCCGAATACGTGAGATCGCTGAAAGGAGAAGCTGCAAGCATGTTTTTCCTAATACACGTATATATTTGCAACGATACACTACACCAACCCGTCACATTTTCGACTTCCGTATGTTAAGCGTGTATACGCATACGCATACGCACAACTGTCCCCTTCTCCGCTCCCTATTCTCCCCAACGAATATCACGCGTGTATATCACTGGAGTGCGAGCGAGTCGGACAGATATACAGAGAGAAAGAGGGGAAAAACACAGAGCAGAGAGAGAGAGAGAGAGAGAGAGAGAGGAGATAGGAAAAAGAGAAAGAAGAGAGAGAAAAATCCCGCGCGCGCGCGAGAGAGAGAGAGAGAGAGAATAAATAATGATTGAAAGAGCGAGAGTGAGAGAGGTTAAAACGAGGAAAAACAAAAAGCAAAAGATGAGTCTAACTTGCAAGCGACGAAAAAAAAGAAACGTACGATAGAAACGTGGATGGGAGGGCGCGGAGGATTCGAGCGCGCTCGAAAGGGCGCGAGAAAAGGGCACGTGCAACAACACGACGAAGGGCGGTTTCGCGCGCGCAATCCTTTACTTGCCGGTGTGAAAAGTGAAATGACAACACGCACTTCGCGCGTCGTTGACTCTGACAACAGGGTACCCGTACAGGCTGGATACGATACTGTGAACTCGGCACGGTTCGTAGCCGAGCGCTTTTCTCAAGAGGGCGGGAGGCAGAGGAGAGCGAGAGAATTCGAAAGAGCGAGGGAGAACGAGGGAGGACGAGAGAAAGAGAGCGCGCGCGAGGAAGAACGCGAGAGGTCGGTGGTAGGAGTCGGCGGGAGGGGCCGGAATTCTCTCTGTTATAGATTAAAATTTTTTACGGGGAAGATATTGATTGTTGCTTTTTATTAATGTAACATTAAAGTGGCGCCGCAAAAGTGGGGGGAACTCCCGCCGGCGAGTCGATGCTCAATAGTGGGGAGAGGTTGTTTGGAGTAGGGATCGAGGCTGAAGGTAGGGTAGAGTAAACGACATAGAAAGACATGGGGGAAGGGGAAGCGAGGCGCGGGAAGACGCGTGGTGGGGTTACTCCGCGAAGAAGGGAGAGGAGAAGAGAAAAGCAAGAAAAGTAAGAACGGCCGCGCGCATTCTGGAAAACGGGCGGCAGGAGGAAGTAAAAAAGAAAGAGGGAAGAGGATTTCGCGAGGAGGCGAGACAAGACTAGGCACGGAGGAGGTGGATGATCCAGGGCGGAGGTTGGGGCAGGGAGGGGGGGGAGGAAGGAGAAGGAGGAGGAGGAGGTTCGAAGCGGCGGCGGAAATAGTGCCATAAATACGAACATTTTTCGTAGCGTCTTGCAGCCCTGTTTTGACAATCATCCCCTCCACAACTCTCTGTCCCTCCGTCATGCAATTCTCTCTTTCTCCTCCTGCGCGGCCTTCTTCCCCACGAGACTATCTTCTCCCCTCCCCTCATCTCCTCGACAACCGCGCTTTTGGATCTTAAGCACGCGGATACACGTATATATCGCGAACGGCGGCGGACAACGGACGCACGTAGATGTGATGGTGGTGGCGGTGGCGGTAGCGACGAGGATGACGACGACGAAGAAGAAGAAGAAGAAGACGATGACGACGACGACGACGCTTCGTTTTACGCCCCTTTACCTCACCTACCAGCCACCCTTTTCACTCTTCCCTTCCCTCTGCTGCCCCTGCCAGCCACCTATTCTTCTACTCACTTTGACATTTTTCGCGAGTTAAGGCCCGCTCGAACTTCGCGGAAATCCATCTTGCGCTGGCTCGAAGGAGTGCTACGTACTACTACCACCACCTTCTCACTCTCTCGTTCGCTCTCTACCCACTACTCTTTCTCTCTCTCTCTCTCTCTCCCTCTCTCCTTGTCTATCCCAAACTCCACACCCGACACCCTTCTCTCCTACGACGGTTCTTCCTCCTACTACTCCGTCCGCTCCGCTCTTCCTCTTTCGTTTTTCTTTTTTTCTTTTTTTTTTTTTTTTCTTCGATTCTTCTGCCTCTCCTTTTTTCAGGGGGGAGCAAACCGAGAGACGCGAACGGCGGATCGATTCTTCGTTTCGAGAGGTCTGCAACGAGGGGGAGGGTGAACGAGGTGGAGGAACAGGGAGGGCGGAGATACGTGTGGAATTCCACGAGCCTCGATAATTATCGAATCATCGATGGGAATGATCGCGTCGATAAGACGTGCACAACTAATTTTCAGGTCATAAACAAGTATACGATCGACTAATTGTCCGGTCGTTAATCATCGATAGGTAGGTGTGGTGTGCGTGACCACGATTAATCGTCACGAGCTCGTGTAGAGAAACTACTCGCAGTTTCGTATTACACGAATGGCGCGATCTGTATAGGTTGCGTGGCCCCGTGTAACTCTGCACGCTGGTCCGTAACCTTATACCTCGTGCTTTACCACTACACGTGCAATTCTTGTCGATTTTTTTTTTTTTTTTTCCCCACTCGCGGATTAGCCCGTCTTTTACATCCAAATCCAAGATCTTTTACCTCGCTGTTCTTCCATTTGATACTTTGTATCAAAAATGTTTTTATACGTTCTATGTCTTTCGTATCTTTTAAAAAACGCTTGGAATATATGTTGAAAACGTTCTTGAAACACGCTTCTTAAACGCGCTGCATACGCGTTGTATAAAATTCGTTTCGACTCTCTAACTAAGAAGCAAGCAAGCCAATTGTAGCTTCAAAACACTGGTCGGATCGGTCGTATCCCGTTGCCTGGTGCGCGTGTCACTTCCGGATGGAAGTATACAGGAAAGAAGCTCCTCTCTTTGGGATTGTATTTCATCGCGGTGAAGCGTTGCCTCGCTTCTGGCGACTTTCGTGCGCCACAGTCAGAAGCCGTACAAGGAGTATGGAGAAGGGAGACGAAACTAACAACATAGGCCGCGTATAACCATCGATGTCGGGTCGATCGATTTAAAGGCCGTTTTCGTTTATCAACACAAAAGTTGGAGGATTGTAGTGTCTTTCCAGTTTTCACTTCCACAGGGGGGAGTTACGTAAAGACTATTCTGTCCAATTAAGCAAGCAGACCGTTTCCCTCTTCTTTGGCTTTATTTAGCTTGCTCTTTCATGGGGAACTAATTCGCCAGTGACGCTTTTGCATCGTTATCATAAGCATTAGTAGATTATCTCGTGTACATTAAAAAAAAAAAAAAAAAAAAAAAAAATGAATAAAGAAAAAAAAAAAAGAGATTGCAGAGGCAAACCACAAAGCGTTAAAGTACACGCTACAGAAAGCTTTTGCGAGGAGGAAAAAAAAAAAAAAAAAAAAAAAAAAGAAAAAAGAATAAATGAGTGACGATTAGAGGAACAAAGAGCTCGACGATCTTTTCGAATCAGCTTCGATAAAACGCGACGACGTAATACGCGAGGAACTTACCACCGGTGGCGTTCCATTTCGTTGGACAGGACGCGTTTACCGAACGGCTCGACGTATCTTATCGCGTTACGGAAAGGAATTTTGATTAGGAGGCAGCTCCTTTCTTACGACGACGACAACTCTGCAATGCGACTCGATGGATATGACTACGTCGGTTTCGGTGTAGCCATCCCCCTCCCCCTCCCCCTCCCCCTCCCCATCTATCCATCCATCCTTCAAAAACCATCGGGAAATAAAACCGTGGAGATAAAAAAAAAAAAAAAAAAAAAAAAAAAAGTGCACGGCAATCCGGAGGAGGGGGGGAGGGGGAGGGGGGGGATTTATTAAAGCGAAAAAACGATATCAGGCGGCCTTCTGCTTTCTCGTTCATCACAGTCCTCGGCAGCGATATATTTTCTTCTTTCTTTTTTCGAATAACGAGCATCATCGTTATGGCTTTCCCCCTCCCCACCCCTCCCACTTGCCCCCCTCCTCCCCCTCCCCTCGGCATCCCGCCGCCTTCTCTCCCTCCCCCTCCTCGGGCCCCCTCCTCCCGCCTTCTTCCCTCGTCTTTCCGCCTTTCCACTCCTCCCACTCCCTTTGTTCGTTCGCAGCGAGTGAACCGAGTCCAGGTTTAATTCTCAAAGCGATAGCAATTTCCAGGCGCAGGAAAAAAGGAATAAAGGGGGGGAGGGAGGGAGGGGGGGAGGAGGGAAGAGAGGGAGGGGAGGGGAGGGGAGGGGAGGGCGGGAGAAAGAGCCACCCCTGTCATACTCGATCGATCCGACCTAAGCAATTAATCTATTTAACCTTTCTATTCTGCCGCGCCGGAAATAAAGGAACGGCGAAGGATTAAATTATTGCATACTTGAAATTCTAAAGGGATCGGGGGAAACTGAGCCAGCCATCGTTCTCGGAATTGCGAAACGAGGGAAGGGTGGCCTTTTAACGATGGACGGGAACGGGAGACACATGGTGTGTAATAATTATAAAGGCATATATCTTTTCACCGAACACTGGAGGCGCGCAACGTATTTCGTGTAACGTTCAGATACGAGTTTTACGATACGCGGTTTCGATACGTCGTGTCGCGAGACGAAGACTTGGACTTGGGTAGTAAGTATTCGGTCGTCTCGTAAGTTTCGAGTAGTGGTATCGTGATTAGTTAATATTTGGATGTACACGGGTACAAGTATGGAGAACGAAGAAATCATTTATCTTTCTTTTATTAAAAGTTATGTCGATCGTGTGAAATTTCTTCGGATTTTTTTTTTTTTTTCTTTTAGAGATATTTTTCGACGCTTGATTTATTTTCTTGAAACAACTGATTCTAATATTTCATATTGCTGAAATATGTGCGTGAATTATGTATGGAATATCTAGCCTGTGTGTATCGCGCGTTTTTTTCGAACGGATACTATTCTTAAATAATTAACGTTCGTAGATCGATGCGCTCGAAACGAATGTTCGAACAATTTAGTTTCACTTGCGGTGATCATCGTACGAGACCGCTCGATGACACTTGTTGCGGCGTCATTTCGTAAAGTCTTTTTTCCACCCTTTATGATCCTCGACACGATCGATCTCGTTTTCAACTTCGTTGAACGCAATTGCGTGCAATTTTTTTTTTGAAATTCATGCGTATGCTGAAAATATTTCGAAACACGCATCTAAGTGCACCCATCTTCTGCCAAATTGACTTCTGAACGAGTATCTTGCGTAAGAGTGTCGGCTATCCAATCTCTATTCGTAAACGTGTAACGTGTAAATTGTTTGGGTTTGTGATTTTTAGTTACAAGGATCAACGATCTTTTTAAATCGAGAAGAGAAAAAATACAAAATTGCAATTCGTGATTGAAGAATCAAGGAGAATGGGATAGAATCTCTCGGTTTGAAGTTTTAAGATTGCAATATTAATGTCAATGTCGAGTATAATTGCGTTCCACTACTTTTAAAAATATATACGACTGGATTATTTTTAAACCGATTAAGCTATCGAGACGTCATTAAATAATGAAAATTAAATAAATTTCCGGATCGATTTATCAGCCACTATATCCTCGATTCGTACTTTGAAGATCATATATTTATCCCCACGAAATTTACGAAATCTTATAATTGGATCAAAAGTAACTAGATTACCAGAGGATTGAAACTTATCTAGTTAACGTTATTGCCAACTGCTTAGTCGAGTTGGTGAAAAATTACCTAGTTATCAACGAGTTGTGTGTATATATATATATATATAAGTTGTATATCTAATTTTACGTTATCGATATTAATATTAATGATGTCAATAAAAATTCACGTAAGTAATTGGAAAAATTTTTTGCTGCCAATAATCAAGAAAATGATTTATACCGGCTATATAAATAATAGCCATTATTTATTACATTGGCAGAACAATTAAAAATTAACATTTTTTAATCACATTTCTTGAAAATGTTCAAAATTTAATGATCTTCTTCTACTGAAGTGAAAATTCATTTTCAATTTTTGTTCTTTTAAAAATATTTAAAAAAAAAAATATATATATATATTTTATCTTTTATATCACCATGCATCTGTACATCCTGTACGCCGTCTAATACAATTATTACCACGTCACTTCAGCTTCCTTTCATTATATGTAAAGTTATATTTTAAAAATTGAATGGAAATCTGAAGTAGAAGCAAGATTTCGCTTAATTTGCTTTCTGTTTTACACATCAATTACAATTAGAATCATCGTAAGACAGTATCAGAGACAATGATCTCGTGATATTTTCGAAATTCCCATTCCCTACGCCTTCGCAGACAGAGATTCTTCCACGTTGTTCATTCGGTCTTTTTGCTCATCGTCGCACGAACTCGAAGTGATGCATCGCTCCATTTCGCCGTACACCATATAAATTTTAATTTTGACGCGACACGAGATGATAATGGCGAGTCTCGACGAGTCTTCTCGATTTCCCACTCTTCGTCGAATCCACGCAATCCATGAATGCATTAGATCGATCGATCGAAGATCAACAAATATTCATCACGCGTGTTCAGATACAATGTCAATCATTAGAGCAGTCCCTTAACTTCTTAAGCAGAGTATTTTTCGTTTTGTTCAAAGTAGATTCTTGAACGTGCTCTCAAATTATTTCCATTTAACTTTTCGAAATGGAAGCTCGAAACGAGTGTCGAACGTATATTTATTTCTTTCTTTTTTTTTTTTTTTCTTTTTTGTTCAAGTTGAGAAATCATTTAACTCGCAATACTCGTAATGCAATATTTAATAATCAGGATGATTATTCTAATTTCTCGAAGAAGAATATTTTTTATTCATAGATAGATAATATATGTGCAAGTTTTTAATAATCAACAATAAATCTAAAATTCAATAATTTAACTCAAAAAGAAAAGAAAAAAAATTATCTATAATTAGAAGTTTGTTGGATAAAGGAAAAAGAATAAACTTCCTCGAGATCAGTAAACAAATTACACGATGCCGCATCAGGTTGATCTATCAACAAATATCACGCTGATATTTAAGAACTCAAGTATTGCAAGTAATACTGCACAAGCGTGTAAGGATGATTGTATTTGTTACGCGCAAGAAATATTGGAATTGCAAATATACATGGAACAGGTTCAACAATGGAATTGTCGGGAAATAAGTAAAGAATGTTTCTTGAAAAGTTATTTACATATTTGTAAATTTTAAAATCCGCTATACTATTAACGAAGATATACGTATATATATATATATATATATATATAAAAAAAAAAAAAAAAAAAAAAAAAACAAAACGATACTTCTTACGTAACCGTGTACACTCGATTATTACGGTACGTATCGTTATTCGTTTCTATATTACGTAAGAAAATAAAAAAAAAAAAAGAAGAAGAAAAGAAGAAAAAAAAAAAGAAACCTAGTAATAATTCCATCATTAATACAATAATACAATAAACAAGTGAAGTAAAGTTGTGGATCTTCAATGGCAGATTTTTTTAAAAATCTGATACATTGTAAAATTCCCTTTACCATTAGAACAAATACACTTTTTTTTCAAAGCGTGTAATAATAATATCCCTTTATCTTTACACTCGATCGATATCGTTTTACTATTCCTCTCCACAATGGCCAGACCAAGATAAAAGAATCTACCCCCCCCTATTCACGATTTTGATTCGACGGAAAATTTTCAACGCGACGTATGCAGTAACAAGGATATCGAAGAGGCACGACTTTTTTTTTTTTTTCCTTTTTTCAAACATCTCCGTTAACCGTATTCGACAATCGTAAAATCAATACGCATTATACGCAAGATGATCGAAAAAGATCACGATTCTTTTTCTAATCTTTCAATCTCGTCGTCAACACAACATTCGGACACAAGTTGATCGATTTGCAAAATATCGAGAGGGCGCGATTTTCCTTTTTTTTTTTTTTTTTTTCAAACCTTTCGATTTCGTTAGACACGCTCGTTCGGACGTGGACGACGCAAGTTTTCTCCGGAACAAAGGGGGTGTCTTTCAACGCGACATCGGTGCTCGGCATCTAGGCGCGTAGAGACGGCGACGACAATCGCAAAATCAATTTGCATTATTCGTTTAAAAGTGTGCTGGTCCGTGACGTCAGGGGAGAACGGGGCGGGGCGGGGCGGTAGGCGCGTAAGAGGGTGTCGAACGGAGGCAAGTGGCCCCGTCTGGTCGTCGATGCTCTCAAACAATCCCTTTTCCTCCACTTCCACCACCTATAGCACCACGTCACCGGGCTGCCCCGCCGCCTACCCCCACCCTTTCTCCACCGCCGAGAACACCCCCTTCCGCGAGAGCCCACCAACTCCAACCCCTTTATCATACTTTTGTATACGTCCCTTAGCCATCGAAGCCTATGCAACCCCCTGTCTTCCCTCGCAACCTCGCTATTCTCGCGACATCCACCCCCTCCGCGGCTTTTTTACCCCGCACGCACAAACACTGCCTCCCTCCTCCAGTGTATTTTATTCTCTCCACTCTTCTTTCCTTTCGCTTCGTCCCCCCCCCTCTCCCCCCATTCCCTCTTCCTCGCCCCTTCAGCCAGGACGAAACGCAACCCTTAACCCTCAGTTTACTTAGGATTATCAACTTTTCTCATACTTGATTCAGTAATAAAAGTTATTTCGCGGATCGCGACCCTCTTATTTTTTTTCTTTTTTTTTTTTTTTTTCGTCTGCTTCCTCGTCGAAATTTCTTCCAATTTTCTCCCTGGTAAATTAGAGTACAGTTATTTTTTTGATCGGAGAATTTTCAAGAGTTTTCATAACACGATAACGGAGAATTTTCAAGGAGGAGATTTTCGAGATTCGAATGAAATTTTGCATTTGGCCAGCTCCGATAGGTATCGAATCGAGTTTCGGTGTTCCAGGCGAGACGCAGTTCTCTCTCGAGAAAAAGTAACCAACTAGGGAAAAGTTTGGAAAAGCTCGAGACGGAGGGAAGAAAGATGTCTATCTTCCCGCCCATTCCCAACTGTTCCAAAGCTGTTCGCCTTTTTTCTTTTTCTTTTGTTTTTCCCCAAGATAAAACAACGTTTAAAAAATTTTTCCCGATTTTCAACGGGCCGAGAAACGTGTCTGCGTGGCGGGTGATTGGGTCGAGAGAAGTTATTATCTCGAAAAATCAGCCTCGGCACGGTTTTCTATAAATCTTACGGCATTACCTTCCTCCTCTCACGAGGCGGTGAGAGGTGGTACCAGTTAAATGGGAAAAGTTTTGCTTTTAGCAAGCGGCCTGCCTCGAGCAGGGGAAAAAGAAGAAAATTGTTCGGGCCGGGGTGTCGATGTCGTTTAAGATCGAAAATCCGCGACATCCGAGTATTACTTTTCCCAAAATCCTCTTCCCTTATGCTATACTCTGTGTCGTGATCAAACAGACAAACACAAACGTTTCTTCATCCGTCTACATTCATCGGCTAATGATATTGGCGAATGGACAAGTTTCAAGTTATAGATCGTCCTTTTCTCTTTCTTCGATTCGAGATTTTGTTTCATCGCCAAGCTCCATTGCCCCTGACATTCGTGAAAACTGTTACTCTCGCGGTAACAGTTCATCGACCATCTAATAATAATATATCGTATCAAATCATTAGGTTGCAAGTTATAGGTTATGTTCTTTTCTGCTCGCGAAACAAACAAACAAAGATAATCAAATTGAAATAGTAAGAATGAAATTTATTTCCCGATCTCGTTTTCAAAATCATTGTAATTAGAAATTATTATTGGGAATGCGTAAAATTTTGGATAACAAGATCAGATCAAATTTACAAAGAGGTATCGTTATTATTTTCCGGTTAACGCGCGAGAATGGTTTCATCGGGTCGCAGCATTTTATACCGTAGTCCTTTTTTCCTTTTTTTTTTTTTTTTTTTTTGTAGCCCCGAGGCTCTTTTTCACTCGTTCAAATAAACAAATAAATAAAATGGAGCGCGAAATCACGACGATCGACGTATTTATCGCTCGCCATGGAATTCATTTGGGGAGCGAATGCGAGCACCTGTCGATTCCGCGCTTCTGTTTTCGAAAAATCCCGAGATCGCGGGATTCAATTTACCGCGTATAATCGCGCGCGGTGTCGTTTCAATTTCGACTCGCGATAAAAGTCGCGATACAACGCGTTTACAACGACACGAAACACTGCGAAACACACCGTATCCATCGAGCGGTTTAATTAAGGCGGAACGCTCGCCGATGGACGTTTCCATTGACTGCGACTCGAGCAGCTACCTGAAATATGTACAAACCCGTGGCTTTTTGGAGCTTGTTTCCCTTGTAGGAAATTAATTTTTTTTTTTTTTTTTTTCCCCCTTTCGTTATTGTCTCCACGCGTTTAAAAAACAAAGACGATCGAGCTTAATCTTTTCGTTCTCGAAAGACACTATTCGACGAATCTATCTGAAAATGTATTTTGAAAATGTTGTTAAAGGAAATGTTGAAATTGCTTTTTTCTTTTTTTTTTTTTTAATTAATGTATCAAACGATGATTTAAACTCGGCTTAATTTAATCTTCATACATTCCTCTTTTATATGTAGATAAGAAGGAGAAATAAAAATATTCGATGCAAAAGAGTTTCGCAACACTACTAGTTTTGCTAGTTTGCTCTAGATATATTCTAAATTTAAATATTTTCTTGTAGTAATTTTAAAGAAATAATTTTATGAAGCTTATCTCCGTTGAATGATAGAGACTGTTTCGCAATGAATGGCTAGTAAAGATAGGTCGCTCGGAACCCTTTCAAACTTTTTAATATTTAACAATTCTTTTTATACTATTTTTGCTTAGATTCGAAATCTACGCGATGAATATGTAATTTTATATAAATAATTCTCCTGACTATTATTACAATGATACTAATTTTTATTTAATCGACCAATAATTGAATCTAACGTCTAGATTTAGATTCATTTTATCTAATTGGTACGATTTTTATCAGTTTATTATGAATACGTTCATTTACAAAATGAAAAAAAAAAAAAAAAAAAAAAAGATTATTATCGTTAATTATAAATCTCGCGATCACTTGAAAAAGAATTCTAGAGATCGATACTTGTTAAAAAATTTTCAATTTTTTGACAGATACGTAAAATACTTTTTTTAAGAGAAAAAGGAAAAAAAAAAAAAAACACTTCCACGAAATCTAAAAATCCCGTTCTCCATAATAAGATTCGTATCTTTTCTAAAATGATGAAATCGAATTAATCCACATATTTAACACCACAATTTGTATCTGATATTATTTCAAAATTTTGACGCATTCTTTCCTGTTCCATTTTGCTTGTCATTTACATTTTTTCGAAAAGGGGAGAGAAAAAAAATCGCGGTCCTCTCTTTCCCTCCCTCCGCCATATCCATCCAGCCGTACAATAACCCCTTCAAGATCCGTTTCATTATCAACGGTACTTTACGCGGAAAAACCATGCTTAAGGAGGATCTTCTGCTTCTGTTTAATAACGCGACACAAGCTCCTCGGTTAATGTGCCGTGGCATCTCGGTGCAAAAGCCGACCGACTCACGACAGGAAGCTGATCGCGTTTCTTATTATCGATCCTTTGTAATTATATCGTCAAACGTTCTAACGAGATACCCTTGCCACCGTGTCGAGTCGATCCCTAAGCGAGATTCATCGCAAATTTAAACATATACTCTTGATTATTCCATCCTTTTTTTTTTTTTTTTTTTTTAAATTAACACTTTCTCCTTCGTTTATATGATGGACATCGAGCAAGGATAAGGATCGTCGCTTTCTTCTTCTCTTCTTTAATTCTTAATAAATCGTATGGTATTTCGAATGATCGGTAATATTTGAACGTAGTGTTTTTACGATTCATTATCTTGATAGAAGAATAAAATGAAGTATTTGGTGAATTGAATAAAAAAAAAAAAAAATCGCATCGTTCAGCGGGAAACCTTTTTTTAAGGAAGTGAAATCTCTCAAGGTTTCAATATTTTTTCATATTTTTTTCGGTCTGGGAATATTTGTTACAATAAACTTGAATATTTTTATATAGATATTAATATTTGCTCTATTTCTCACATCGTTGGTCTCGATTCCATTAGATAGTTGTAATGCTTCATTTTTACATGCAACCTAGTTAAAACTCGACTCTCTTACGAGTGGAAAGAATTATTATGCTATCCATAAAGAAACAAAAGGCCTTCACCACAAGATCGTGTGCCAGTATTTCGTTTGCATTATTTATTACAACTATAACTTGGAATGATATAATATTATACGTCACTACTGTAACATAATCCACCGCCAAGAAATATCAGCCTTTAAGGGTTGAAAGAAGCGTCATACTTTCTTTCGATCGACTCGCCAAGTTTTATAATCCACCAGACCGACTGTGAAGTGGTTACTTTCAGGGAAAAACACCTTTGTGCTCGAGGGTCGCTCCTTTTTTATTTTTTCCTTTCTTAGAAAATTGTGCGAATCGTCGACTGTTCTTTTCCTCTCGATATAAAAAAAAAAAGAGAACGTACAAGGAGCCAGGATTCTTCGACTCGTTAATAAGCACAGACTCGGTAAAAAAAAGAAACTATCTTTTTTTTTTTTTTTCACCGAGAATCTATTTCAAGGTATTCATGGCTCAAACTCGAATTCTCTGCAACTTGCTCTCCGATTCCATTTGCATCTCTCTTGATAGCAGTTTTAAGTAAAATAGTAACTCGATCCGACCGACGGATATCCCGCCAAGGCTTCGAGAATCAGGTTTAAAATCACTTTTAACCAAAAAGTTTCTTTAGAAACACGGTAAAACGTAGTTTCTCTTTCATTTAAAATTATTTTCTGCCCTCCAGTCAGCACTCCTATTAATCCAATTTCGCCGAAAACCTTTTCACCTTTTCACGAAAGAACTTACACTCCCCGGTTGAAATTTCCAAACTTTTAAGTAGACGATTCTTCACCCACTGTTTCGAAAGAATGTAACAATGCTACGGAATAACTAACGACATTTCTTCCTTTTTTTTCCCTTCCTTCCCTCCCTCTCTCTCTGTTTCCTTCCTTCCGAATATTCCCTTATTTTTCCAACAAAAAGTCCCGCTCTTTCTCCGACAGGTCGAAGAGAATTCTTTGTCCAAGCCCGTAGAAAAGTACAAGAAGCGCGTGTATAACGAGCAATGAGACTACGCGCTTTATGACGCGTCATAGGGAACATGGGACGATTATTCTCAAGAAGTGAGCTTTATATTTTAAAGTGGCCTCCTTTGACGCCTGTAGGAATCACCAACTTTTCAACAGGGCAAGTTTCCACTTCTTTTTATCTATTTTTATTTCATGATGGAAAATAATCTATGATTTTTCATTGTTGTATGTATATTTTACATTTCTTTTTTTTTTTGAAAATTTTGAATAGAATCTAATAAAAAACGATTGCTGCAAATATTATAGTCGTTAATATATAATAATATAATAATAGATTAGTTTTCTCTACTATGTTTGGACTAGAGTGTTTGAATAGATTATATATAGAATAATATTACATGTATAATTTCATCTTTTAAAGTGATTTCATGATAAATAATTTTATATTCAAAAAATTATATTTAACAAAAGAGAGAGAAAAGAAAATGAATTTTCAATTATTTGTTAGTCGATATCTCGAATCCTCAAAAGGTTGTTCAAAAGATTTAGTATTTGTACGTGTATGTAAAATTATATTATCAAAAAAACGACGAAATTCGATTTCATTTCGTTTGCGACGGAACTTCGTTTGATAATTTGTGTATGAAAATTTCTTAAATCTTTGCAAATTAAAAAAGCTGGGAAAAAACAGGTTCTGCGGTGAGAAAGGTAAATAAACAATAATATAAATGAAAAAAAAAAAAAAAAAAATAGGACAAAATAGAAATGAAAAAGTTTGGGAAAAGCAGGTCCGGGAAAAAGAGGAAATCAATTCGGTTTGCGTCGTGCGAACGTCGCTTGAATATTGTTTTGGACGTAACGTGTGAAAATCAAAGAGATTTCTCCGCGGCACGGCGCATCCTCGAACATGCAACAACCCGAGAGTTCTTTTTTCTTTGCCGGAGATTAGCCACGTTTCCGAGTAGATGGTTCGACACCTTGTTCTTCGTTATAACCTCACGCTCTATCCTATTGGTGTTTTTAATTGTCTCTTCTCCTTTTCGTTCTACACGCACGAGTATCATTTGAAAAAATTATACCGTGTGAAAGTAGAATTCCACTAAACATGTGGGAAAGCTCCGCGTTAGAAGCCGCATAATTTTATTGAAAATCTAGAAATCAAATTAAAAAGGCTAATTATCTTTCAAACACTTATTCACGTTCGTTTCTTGTTTGCGCGGTTTTTCTTTCAAATGTTGTATAAAAACGTTATTATAATAATATTAAAAATTTTGCTTTGCAAATAGTTTTTTTTTTTTTTTAATATTTTATGATCAGTACCATTTACATAATGAATAAAAAATAAAGAAAAAAAAAGTAGAATTACGTAACACGTTGTAAGATGATATTTCTAAGCACGTGAGAGAGAAATCTATAAAATAAATTGAAAAACGCTCCGGATATTTCGCGATGGCGAAAAAAGCATTAGTGGTAGCCTGCACGCGCTTGCGCACACTAGTGACTTTCACGCGTACATAAATTGACGAACGACTCCATGATTCGGTTCAATTTCTCTTGATTCCACACGTACTTATTTTTTGTTAGTTATCGGACTTTTCCATAGGTGGCCACGCCAACGTTAGTTTTGTCTTGGCTGGTATCAAATCATACTGACAATTTTGCCCGTGGCGTTATCTTGCTACGGAATTTGAAGTTTTTGTTCAAACGCACCGTGAGGGAGAGAAAGCCAAACCGACAGCAGTAACTATGTTTTGAAATTCGATCTATTTCGTTCAGTTTCATCATCTCTCACGCTTTATAGTCTTTTATTTGGATTAACATTCGCTTGATACTTTAACATCGAATCGTCTATGATCAATTTCTTAACAACCCTCGATATTTGACTCTATTTGATTATACGATTCTATAAATATAAGTTACTTTATACATTGAAATTCTTGAAATTTTAAAAATTTATTCTTTGTAGAAGCAAATATTATATAAAAAAAAATTCAAATATACGTATATGATACACATATTTTCATATCATTTTAAATCATTACGAATAAGACCTAAAAAAAAAAAAGACTTTTATTACTTATTTTTAATGAATAAAAGATTAAAGAATTAAAAAGTGATAAAAAACATGATTAAGATATTTACGTGCACAATTATTTTTAAAAACGATTAAGTATTTTTTAAAATATTAAAACATATTAAAGAAAATATGTATACAAGTATCTAGTATAATTAAGAAAATCCAATCCAAGAAAATTCAATTAATGAAAATATTTAATCGTTATCATACTTATAAAATTAATTTGTATTTAATAAAAAAAAAAAAACTAATAAATTAAACATAGTATAAGAATATTTTTAATAACTTTATATTTTTCCTACGATATTTAATCAACAAATTATATTCAACAAAACAAAAATTTAATTATGCAAATCTTGTTAAAAAAAATCTTGAAACTTCTGAAACTTCTGAAACCGGTAATTAATATTCGTCATTACTTATTACTAGGAAAAAGATCTTGGTAGTGATAAAAATATAAATTATTCGAGTTGGGATTAGAAACATAAAAAAGAATACAAGAAAAAAAAAAGAAAAAAAATATAGCAACAACAATCGAAAACGTGTCGAGGACAAAAGTTTGCTATCGAATATCCTTAGAACAAAACCTAGAAAATCCAGTTCAAAATACGAGGAGAAAGGAAAAAGAACGACGCAAATATTTTGTAGTATCATTTTCGCACATGCCGAAATGACTGAAAATTAAAAATCAAAAATTCCCTACGCATAATATTCGTAACGGGTCGCAGCATGCACCAACCATGTATATCACATTTCGTTTAATATTTATATACGAACAATAACCATGAAACAGCGTATGAGCTGGCAACGAATAAAAACGATAACAAAAACGATACAACTAATTATCTATCAGTGGTCGGTGCAATGTTTTCACCAATGGGACGAAAAGCGTCGCAAATATCAAGTGTTTCGAACATTTACACGGGTCACTATCCCACACACACGCATGCACACGAGAGACAAGGCAGCGCAGCTGGCCGCGCATAACCGAGAGAAAACACATTTTTCAAAGTACAGAAAAAGATTGAAAACAGCCGAGTCAAGACGTTCACACGCTTATCTTCGATATTGACTGCTATCCCCACCCTAATAGTTGAAACATTGCATCCGTAGTTAATATTTATTTGTGTACCACTTCACTGATATTCAATTTGTCCTCAATAAATATATAACTTGTTATTTGCAAGTAATTAGAAGATAGAAACAATTTTATATTTGAAATATTTGTGGATTAAGACTTGATGTTTCCTTATAGTATATTATATATAATCAAAGAAATAGTAAATAAAAGCGATATAATTAATAACCGAATAGTCGAATTTTTATGAGATATGCGGCATCATAACCGATCAGTGTCGTACGTAGACAGAGGTCGTTAGCACTGTGACGGCCAGAACCAATAATATGCCAGCATGCTTTGGAATCGCATAGCTGCGTGAGTAGTCGACATCGTCCTTACTTTTCTCGATCGATCGACTTACTGCACGCATGTATTCTTTTACGATGAATTTTCATGATCCATCTCTAAATCGACGATATATTTACTAATATTGTTGTTAATTATTATTAACACTACTATTATTAATGCTACTATCGTGATTACAACGCAATGTATTTTTTTTTTCAAGTTACGTTGCGCAGTATGCAATGCATGAAAGAAAATTTTTTTTTCTTTAATTTTTTGATTGACGTAATAGATCGTTTAATATTCAAATTACACATTGGAAAAAAATGAAATGTTCATTTAAAAGCATGTTGAAAACAAGAAGATTAGATGGATAATTTTGCTCGAGGTTGGAATGATGAAAAAAGAAGAATGTTATTACAAACAACAGGAATAAAAAATATAAATATTCTAAGCAAAGTTTTTGTTGGTTTTCTCTAATCTCAATCGTAGACAGTTAACGTGCTAATTATAAACTGAACTACTAAATTTTTGTATATTGAAAATATGTAATTTTGAATATTAAAAAATAACAAAATTTAAAATAATCATAAAAATATTTCATAAATTTTAGAAGCGATGTGATTCAGTTTTATTTTTTTTTTTTTGATATATCATAAATTAATGATTGTCTTATTTTTTTTATTAAAGAAAAAAAATAAATTCATAAAAATTGATAAACACGAAGACTTCAATTTCAAAAATACTTAAAAAAAAAATCTATGGTTTAATTATATCGATATTATTGATGTCAATCGGTAATTTTCCAATGTGTCGCGAAAATTGATCAGTTTGTTCGTACTTTATTTCTGGAAAAACCCATTTCCGCACAGACGATGACATAAATTACTACGACTAATACACTGCTTTGGGTATCTGCAATGACGTCAAGTAATTCCTCTTTTTCGAAGACTTTAATAATTTGCTATGACGCATCATCAATGGAACCATTGACGCAAGGTACGAATAAGATAACACAATTTCTAAAAGAAAAAAGTCTACGAAAAATAAGCCTCGTATAATAAGATTTCATAATTTTCGTTCAAAACCTTGATAACTTTATTTCAAACGAGATATCATTCCAAAAATGATACGTAATATAGAGGTTCGTTTCAACAAACAAGAAAATAATAACGATTTAATTTTTCCTCTGATAACAATTTTTTTCATACCGATCGTAAGCAATATTTCAGATAAGTAGAGCACATAATTGTTCATGTAAAAAATATTTAATATTCTATCACATTTCACAGGAATATAAGGTGTAATGGTATTGAATAATCTACGTCACAAGAAAGAAAAAAATGAATAAGAAAAGTAAATGAAAAATATGCATAACGTCATATCAGACTATTATAAAAATTGAAAGCAGTTCGTAAGTTGGTTTGCAAAAATGACTGATTAGAAATTTTCCGAGAACGAAAAATTTCCGTGTGATGATAAGCATAGAATTAATCGTCCTCGACTACTGCGCGACTGTATTCATAGAAAATAATCTGATTCGTAATGATGAGTCATGTTGAAATCATTCTGATTTAAAATTTCGCAATTTAAAGACGCAATTTCTGTTCAAAAACACGAAATATTTTTTGAACACGTGTAAAAATCTTGTATTTCGCGGCCTAACTCAACTTCTGTTTCCCGCGCTTTTGTACCAACACACAAAATAAACAAAACTCCAGTTATTTTGATTGGTTACACTTTGACGCGCTATCTTGGAGCATCGAACGCGCGTGCACGTGCTGAATCGTCAGAAACAAATCCAAGTGTCAAGAACCGCGCCTATGCTTCGAAGGTAATAATATACACAGCTTGGGATATATATATATATATTGTGTGTGTGTACATATTCATTCTCCAATCGTTTAAGGTTATGTTTGTTCTGAAAAGTAAGTACGGCTTCCGCGAAAAGTATCACTTCGAAAACAGACAAAAACATCGAAGAAATCGTCCATGTTCATTCGCGTAGAATTTCGGGGGCACAATGTTTCGTTTTGACTCGACCGTTGTCCTACGAATGCTTGCTTGTTTCGTCTCTTTCTCCTTTTTCTTCTCTTCTTCCCTCTCTCACTCTTTTTCCCCTTCTTTCCACTTCCCTGTTTATTTTCCCTCTTTTTCGTTCTCTGTTCAATTGTATAAATGTTCATAACACACATACACACTAATTATACAAACAGTGAAAATATAGGAACAACGCGTCAATGAAGGCGTGAGATTGGTTGACAGGCGGCGTCGTAGTCGTTTCTTAACGACACTATGACTGTCATCGACATCGTCATCATTATCGTCATTGTATTAACATTAAAATTTGCAATCGGAAAATTCATGTCGACGCTTCTGTCGAGACGCGAAGAGTGGGAGAAAGCGCGTTTACACGCAGCACGAGGAAGGGGGACGGCGCAAGAAGGGAGAGAGTAAAAAGAGAGGGATAGAAAAAAGGAGGGAGAAAGAGAAAGAGACGCCGGTCTAACATGGCAGACGATGCCATGCAGGCAGGAAAAAACAAGATCTAACGTTTGAGCGTGTGATAGACGGAAAGACAGTTGAGATACACGTGAATAGAGAAAGTATTTAGTGCGTACTCACGTTTTCATGTATCAGTTTGCTGCGTTGCCCTTAACGTAGTTAAGAGAAAAATAACGTGCAGAGAAGAGAGAAAACACCACGCGGGGTCACGCACTCCGTTCCGTGCGGGTCTCGTCAACGGAAAAACAACACCCGGCGTCCTTTTCCGTTCCTGTATTCGTTGTCGATTGACGGAACAGACAAAGTAAACCACCGGCACCACACAACAACAGCGCGTGTGTTACAAAGTGCGTCGCCTTCGCTTGTTGTTTTTGATAATGCAGGTGTTGCACGGGGCGTGGAAGGGTGCGCGGCACATACAAACGTTTTACGCACGAGGATCCTCTCTAACGAGGAGACGTGACGAACAAAATGGCGTTTACCGGACCGCCCGCGCGCGATCAGGTGGAAAATGCCGGAATGCTGCTGCTAGGAAAGATCGACTGACTGCCGAGGTCCGCGGCCCTAAGTGGTTTGACGTTAAGAACGAGCTGAACGAGCAAGAAGGAGAGACAGAGATAGACAAAGACGGAAGGAAAGAAAGAGAGAGACAGCCAGTAAGAGCGAGACAGAGAGGGAGGAGGAAGCGACTGAGAGAACCATCAACGAGTATGAGAGAAACAGAGAAACATCGAGCCTAAAGGAAGGGATGCGCGCGATGGTAGGGGCTGAGGGATGGTTAAAAGCAAAAGAGGGGAAACATCCCACTATTTTCCACTGTCCTCGGACGATTTCGACTACCTTCGATTGCTTTCGACTGTAAGCAGGGCCGTCTCGCATTATGTCTAATACGGGTGGGAATTTTCCCGCTGTTAGAAACAAACGTCGTAAACGTCCTTACGAATCTTATAAATACTTTCAAGTACGCATACATCTCTTTGATATCATTATTTCATATTTCATTCGATATAACTTTTAAATTTAAATTTTTCACTTATAAACAATGTTTTTGCTTTATATATTTTTTTAAATTATTATTATATTATAAATAATGGAAAATATATATATATATATATTTAATTAATAATGCGACATTTTGTATTTTCTATTATTTTCTTCCTCATCATTTCATTCATCATTTTCGATTTCATTCTAAATTTAAATCCTATCTTTTTTCATTCAAATTTCAAATTTTATAACAAATGTCATGTAACGTACAAACATTTTTCATTAACGTTTCACAACATATGTCAAATATTCATTAAAATTCTTTTAAAAAAAAGTGATCTTGTCCATGTATAAAAATAATTGAATGTAAATTCGAAATTTGAAACGAAACATTGAAAGAAATTATGAAGTATAAAAAAATATTTATGAAAATGAATTATATGTATAACGAATATTCAAAATATCAACTTACAGAAAGATAATAAAAATATTTGATTCGAGTTAAAGCGTGTTAGAATATCCCCGGACAATTATTGCATTTAAATATTTCGCGAAGATGGAAAATATGCAATGTTTCGTAGTTTGATAAGTCCCAAGTTAATTACATTCTTAGTTTGTATCGGACATTGCCCATTAAAATGTTTCATAAAACAACGCTGCACCGCCCTAGAACGTGCGATGGCTCGAGGACCGCGTTTCTTTTCCGGCTGCTTCGTTTCTTTTCTTCTTTCCTCCTTTTCTTCGTACCTTCGCCCAGTTCGTTTCGCTTGCTCACTCACTCTTCCACGTTCGCGTTCGACCGTCTCGCGAGGAATTTCTAAAAATCAATATAGGCGCAAAGCGAGGAGGGGCCGCAAAAAAATTCGATATCCCCTTCGCCTCGTTCCTTTTTATCTTTTTTAACGTCTCTACGTTTTTTTCTGCAACGCGAATTGCGCAGTAGAGAGGCTCGTCCCCTTACGGTCCCCAGAGGGAAGGATGGCTATTCGAATCAACTCGATCTTCGAGGAACAGAATTTACGAAGGAAGTGGCTATGCGAATCTACAGGCACTGAAGAAGCGCGGGAGAATTTATTTTCTCAGAAGTGTAGCGTGGCCTCGGTACAGTCTCTGCCGTTACCGGTTGAATAATTTCATCCTTCCGTCCCAAGATAAACCTACGCTCCAGCATGAATGTGACCAAACGTATCACCAACATCGAGTTAGAGCTTCAATGACGAAAGTATTTATTTTTCTCATTTAATATGTTTCTATGGAAATTTTTGTTGTAAAATAATAAAAGAAAAATGAGATATAATAAAATATGAATATTACAGAATTTCAATGAAATCAATTGCAACCAAGATTGAAGAAAGATCATTAATTTTATCCATGAACAATCTGGAAATATTTACGTTTACTTTGCAAAGTACGAGATGAAGCTATTGATCTTCTTTCGAAACTTTCGAAGTTTTGAGTTACATATTCGAATGCGAAATCATAATTAATCCTAGAACGTTGAAAAAGATAAATTTTTGAAAGTGCAAAAGCAAAATGAAGATGTTTGAATTTAAATATAGTGCCACATGTATAAAAGTGCTTTGGAAAGGAATTATTTTGCAAGCAGTATCGCTTACAAAATTCGTGCATTGAGAGTTTTTTTACTCTAAATACAAATACTCGCTCTAAATTTTGTGAGTAATTGTCTAAGGAGTAATTTTTTTAAGTAATTTATCGAGCATGTTAACAAGAATAAAAGCTTGAAAAATTGAAGCATAGTGTATGTGTATATATATATATATAAAATATGTATATATATACACATACATATGATCTAGAAATCAGAATTAAAAATTGGCTGGTCCAATGTAATGTATCGCAGCCAGATGTAACACGAGCACTATACCAAAGGCTGATACCAAATGCTCTTGATGTTCAACTGTGTGTCACAGGAATTATTAGTATGGCTTTTCTTGCATCGGCATTCCTTTGATTAATGATTGATCCTTGTTATATTTCTTCTTAATAAGAGGTAGATTTTCTGTGCCACACAGTCAATATAATAAATCAACATATTGTTCGTTGCATAATTAAATAATGCGTAATTTAAATAAATATTTTTTTAATTTTTATACAAAAAGAGAAATTAAATAAATCCATTCATCTTATTATCGCGCATTGATAACTACTTTTTGAAGCTTCAGTTAGCAGTGCATTAAAGAAATAGTGCTTAATGAAGATTAAAAAAAAAAACAAGAAAATTGATTACCTCTTCTATTAACTTACCGGGAACTTGCTTTTTGGGAAATTTTTTTAATCAGAAACATTTGGAAATTGATATCATAAAGAATATTTAATCAATCCCATGCTTACTGTCAAAAAATAAAAGCTTGGGATTGGTTGATACTCGAAGGTTGAGGATATCTTTTAATCTTCCTACATCGTATAATCATCCTGGTATCAATAATTACTATTTACAATGGTCTTTCTGTATAAGGATGAAGGCTCTATAAATTTTTTAATTTATAAAAATATCATTATATTTGATTTTGCGTTAATTTATATGAATTATTAGCATTGAGAATTAAATTTATAAGTAATAGTATAGCATTATAACAAAATTATCAAACCAATACAAATTATTAAATTATACTAATAAAATAAAAAATTATTGTATGCTTTTTAACGTCAATATTACATACATAAAAAGAAATAAATATCGTAAAAGATAAATTGCTTTCGTTCATTTATGATAAATACATTAAAAAGTATTTTTTTAAAAAGTCTAACAGTCTAATTGAAAAACAATTTATCAGCGGCACGCATTCATATGCACAGCAAGATTACAAAATTGGACTTCTGATCGACGCACTTTATATGCGACATTAAATACAATACGCTTCTAATATATTCTACTGATTGGGTCTGATTGTCGACCGTAATAAAGTTCAACTTTATGCAAAAGAATAATTTTCTTGTTAAGCATGTGAACTTAAAACTTCAAGATAGTATTTCGAATATATGGTAACAAAAAATTTAAGATTATTTATAAAATGAATGTGTATATATATATATATATATATATATATATATATATATAAGATATGAAATATATCATGTGAATTGGTGTAACATAAAAAAAAATATAAATATATATATATATAGTATAACGTAAAAAAAAATAGACTTTCGTTTAATTAGACGATGTATTCAACATTTATAAAAAAGACTCAAAGTTTGCAGTATTCTTTAGCCAATTCTTATTTTTATCGAGATTAAGGTTATTTCGAGGCAAAATTCCAATTTCCAACTGTTGCGCAAATTGTTACGCGCAAACGCAGTTTCGGAGGCGTGGCGATTAACAAAGGGCCCGGAAATGGCCGATAACATGCTGTTTTCTATTTTCCCTCCCTTATGCTCTTCAATTTATCTTCTGCTAAATGGTTTGTCGAAATCCAAATGGCCTGTGTTACAATCAAACCAAACTGATCATTGTAAAGGGATGAACAGCATCTTCCAAATTGACTTTTCCGTTATAGTATTTCCTCTGGAATTTGAGATACACAAATCGTTTTATCACAATAATTACAAAAAAAAAAAAAAAAAAAACATTTTATTTTTATTTTTCTTATTTTATTTTTATATTGGCACGTAATATAACGCATATCGAAATTGATATTTTTAAAAATTTGCACATTTTCACATTAAATAAACTGAATTCGTTAACCTAGAACTGCGAACTATTACTGATATATAAAATATATATTCTACAATCGATCTGTCCAACAATCATACGCATTGCAAACTTTTTTTTTGGGATGCATAAAGATATTTGAAATGAATCGAAGAAAATAAATTGAATATTTTAACTTTTTGTAATCAAGTTTGATAATAATCTAGTTTCGGCGTCACAAAACTGGCACATAAAGTGCAATAGTAAAGTGAACGTAAGAAAAAGTATTTCTATACTATGCGCGGCAAAAATAAAATAATATAAATTTGATTTTTAGAAACATTGTCATTAATAATACTCTACACATTATAGTTTTTAATTAAAAAAAAAAAAAAAAAACTATTTAAGATTTCAGCGCGGTTCATAAATTTATCATGGTAAGCAATAAAAAGTCAGTGAATTTTTGATCATTTTGCATTAATTGTTGATTTGCATTTATTAAAAAATTCTGAAAATAAAACATTAGTTCAGAATTTTTATTGAAATATGGAAAAAGACTACCGCATTTTGTAAAAAATTTCTCAATGTAAAAGATCAAATCGTTCCTAACCTTAAATTGTTGGTTTCAGGATGTATCTGCATTTTCTGAAGATACTTTCGATGTCAAAGATTGGATTAATAAAACATTTAAATCTGTCGAGGCACAAGAAAATAAAGATGTAAGTCATATAATTATAGTAATCTCGATTGCGCGTGTTCTGTTTCTTTTCTCGACACAGTTTTTGACTTTCAGCAGCACTAGTACTTTCAGTCACTAAACTGACTGTTTTTATTGGCGGTCAATGATATTCTTTTTCAAAGATGATATTCTTTTTTATTATGTTGCAGCTTAAAATATAATTATTGGACAAAATATAAATTTCAGAAATTTTTTAACCATGATTTTATATATAAATAAATATTCGAATACGAAATCGTTATAATATTTGGATTTAAATGTTTTATATATTTCCTGATGTTTTGCATCTTTCTATTTTTTTTATTTAAATTTAATTTAATTAAACAAAAATATTATATTAATAGGCATTTGTTTCATCTTTGGTAATGAAGTTGCAATTATACGTGCAACAAGTTAATGGTGCTTTAGAAGAGACTAGTCAATCAGTTCTTTCAAGTTTGCCAAGAGTTTTAAGAGATACACAGTTTTTACAACAAGAAGCTTTAGCTTTGAGAGAGAAAATGGTTGCAGTTAAACAAGAAATAGAAAAGGTTGTGATTAATTCCTTTATCCTCCTTTTTATAATATATATATTTATATCTTATAATATCTATTATTACTATAATAAATTTATTAATTAGGTTGAAAAAGACACTGCTTCATCAATGGCAACATTAGAAAAAATAGATAAAATAAAAACAGATTTACAAACTGCTAAACAAGGTCTACATGAAGCTGATAATTGGAGTGTACTTGCTAATGATGTTGAAGAGGTATAACATGTAACATATATTAAAAGCAAGTGAATCTTTATAAATTTTATCTTTATATTATTTTTAATATTTTAGGTATTTGAATCAGGTGATGTAGAAGCTATTGCAAATAAATTATTCAGTATGCAAAAATCATTAGCTATGCTTGTAAATGTTATTGATTATGAGGATAAAAAATTACAATTAGAAGGATTAAAAAATCGACTAGAAGCTATAGCTAGTCCAAAATTAGTTCAGGCATTTACTGCTGCAAATTTAGGTATATTATATGAATCATATTATATTCTTTCTTATTTTATATTACTTGTATCTAATATTTTTGTTTTAAAATATTTAGAACAATCTAAAGTTTATGTGGATATTTTTAATAAAATAGAACGTTTACCACAACTTCTTAAATATTATCATAATTGTTTGAAAGTATCATTAGGACAAGAATGGCGCCGCACTATTGAATTAGCTCAAGATGAAAATGTTTCTTACTGGTTACATACTTATTATGATAAATTATTATCTAGTTGGAATGATCAGGTAATTTTTATTTTAAAACATGTAATATTCTTTTTTTAAAGTAATATGATTTTAATAAAGGTAAAATGGTGTCATCTTGTATTTCAAAATACTTCAATTGATGTCATAATTGATGTATATGCTGATCTTTTGAAAAGTTTGGATCCAGGCATTCCAGAATGTATAGAATCATTTTTAAAACAACATACAAATGCTATGCAATTATCTTTGTTACTTGAACTTAAACAAATTACAAAGCATTTTGCAATAAATTTACAAGGTGCAATTGAAACATCATCACATGGAAAATTTCAAAACTCAAAACTGTTATCATTGGCACAAGCAATATATGCACCTTATGTTATATATGTTGTAAAATACAATGTTTATGAAACAGCTCAACTTGAACATCAGTTACAATCTATGGGTTCTGCACAAGATGATTTAAGTGATACAATCAATATTCTTTCCCTTAGTATTTCAAGAGTAATGGAATATGCAAATGAAGCCAATAAAAGATGTAAACTCTTTACAGATGGTTGTGGTTATTCTGGCTTATTAAAATCTTTGATTGTATGTTATTTTATAAATAACATTTTAAAATAAAATATCCTTTTTTGTAAGAAAATGTTCGTAAGAAAATGTTTACTTTTACAGAGTTATTTTAATAAATATCTTGAAAAATATCAAGCTGCTATACGACAATTAGAGCGTAAAAAAGTAAAACATGAAGATTGGAATTTATTTCAAATGTGCCTCACTTTAATGCAAACTATAGGTACTTTTTATTTTTTTTTTTAAAAATAAATTTAATATTAATTAAATAAAATTATTAATCCAATTTTAATGCATAGGTGATCTTTTGGGACATGTTCAACAATTTGAAAAATCATTGATAATTGACATTATTGAAGCTAACAATAAGCTACAAAGTACAACTTGTAGTGTTTTCATTCAATATAAAAAATTACTTTTAAATACATCAAATCAAACTGAATTGGAAAATTTGACTGCATCTTTTCAAAAAGGTAATATAAAAATATAAATAAATTTATAAAAATTTCTTGATAAAAATATAAATATTTTTAAAAAAGAAATATTATTACTCATTTAAATTTTTTTATAGAAGATGAAACAATTCTGGATCCAATAATAAAATCTATTAATAAATTATGTTCTGATTTGCATCGTGCAACATATGAAGTAATTTTTGCTCCTATATTTACACAATTGTTATTAGTACAAAAAGCACCAGCTTGGTCAACAGAAGCCAATAAAATGATTCATTTAAGTGCAGATTTACCTGATTATAGTTTTGCACCTCAAGAATATATAACACAAGTTGGACAATACTTAATGACATTACCACAGCATTTAGAGCCATTTTTGCTTAGGGAAAATCCAAGTCTTACCCAAGCCTTAAAAGCTGCAGATCCACAATATACGCAAAGTTCTACTGAATCTGGATTTACTGATATTTTATTAGAAATTATTACTAAAGAAACATGTCAAATGTTTCTAGATCAAACATTAGGAATTTGTCAATTAAATTCTGCAGCATGCAAACAACTTGCAACTGATATAGGTATGTTTGTATAAAATGTTTTTTTTTTATATAAAAAACTTGAATATTAAGAAATACTTTTTTTTTTTTATTTTTTTAATATATGTAATATTGTAGATTATCTTGGTAATGTTTTGGAAGAACTTGGTTTATCTTTATCAGAAAATCTGCAACATATGTCTCTTTTATTAAGACTATCACCTGAAGATTATCAAAACAGCAGTTCAGGATGTAATGCTAGACTTGTAGCTGCTGTTAGACAAATGAGAAATATAACGTTTTCTGCCTAAATAACATGTAATAATTATTAAGTAAATGTAATGAATATAGAAATACTATGTTGTACATTATATAACAAATGGCAATTATGATTTCATAATTTTTATCTGTTTTATGTATAAAAAATTTTTTATACATTTAAGAAAGTGAGATATTCTTGTACAAAAAATGCATTCATATTTTATTAATTACATGCAATATTCCAATTTATAAATATTAATTCTATTAATTTTATACTTTCCATTTTTTGTATGAAAATATTGTCTCATATTATATAAAAATATTTATACTCCTTTTAATATGAAAAAATAAAGTAATAGGAAATATTTCAATATTTAACTATATAAAAAAAATCATATATAGTTAAAACATCGCATATTAAATAAATGATCCAATTATTTATATATGATCAGCAAATAATTATATTATTGTTTCAATATTGCATTTATAACTATATTCATTGCATCATTTATATTTCTGAAAAAATAAAAGTAATAATAATTTTTTTAATCATACCACTCTAAATGTTAATGTATTATTCATGTTCAGAATTAATATATTATTATTTTTAAAATTAAAATTTAAACCTACCTGTCAAAGCAAGTATTATAAAATTGTTTTTGGTAATGCTCTTTGGCTGCTAATGTCACGTTTTTAAGTCTATTAATAGTTGTTTTATCAGTTGATTTAAGCATTTTATATATTACTATCAAAGCAGAAAGCATGTCAATCTGAAAGATATTTGATATATAAATTAATTTAACTAAAGTAATAGATTTTAAACATAATGCAAATATATTTACTTTCGTATAATTTGTTATTGTCTTTGTTAATACTTGTGTGCTCAATTTTTGGTATTTTCTTTTATTTAAAATAATTTTTAATATTTTTTTTGCTAAATAAGGGAATTGAGTAATTAAAATTTTTTCTTCTGTTATACATGAGCATTGTAATATATGTGTTATTTCTGTACTTATATTATTGATAGCAGTATTAAACATAATAGTTATGTATGAGAGATATAAACTTTGATTGTCAAAAGTATTTTTAATAATAGTAAAATATTTTTCAGTTAATCCATTTAATAATTTCAAGTTCTGTAATTAATAATTTAGTTAGTGTAATATATATCTTTTTAAATAATTTGTTACTTACATTTGTATATTTAAATAATTTATCTTTATCATATTTAGTTAGTGTAACCATCATAACACATGCGAAATTTGGTACAATAATTTCTAATAAACTTGGTTCTTGTTTTTCATAAGCCATTTTACTAAAATCTAATAACATTATTATTGTATCAAATGCATTATTCATAAAAATTATACCAATTGCTGAAGATAAACAACTACAATATAAAAGTACAATATCACAGCATAATTTTGAAGTACTATTGTATTCTTTCAATAGATAATTTGATATGTCAAAAGTACTTCTTATTAAATTTATACAAGTTTGATGGTTTTCTATAGTATTCATATCTATCTGCGATATGTGCGGTATTATTGTTCTGTGTTAATAATAAAGGAAATATTTATAATAACAATATTTCATAAAAATTAAGAAATATATAATTAATTTTCATACCTTCTCATCCACAGTAAAATTTCTGAGAATTGTTCTGATGCTTCAAACATATCTTTCTTATATAATATTGAAATCATTGATACATATTCTTTAAAAAATTGCACAATTATATCTTTGGATATCAGACTTTTTGTATTGCACTCGTTGTTTAATTCTTTTTCTATAAAACTTCTTAATCTATATAAGTTTTTCCAAAATTTAAGTATATCTTTATGATATTTATTCATTAAAACTGATTGATATTCATCATGTAATAAATGTTTTAGAATTCGTAAACTTAATTCTAAACCTTTTTCATTAATTTGAAATATATCTGTATTATTAATAACATGCTATAAACATTTAGTTATATTATTTTTTATCATTTTATATATATATATATGTATATATATAAATATATATATATATATGTGTGTATATATGTACCTGATTATTTAAACTTATATTTAAAGATTCTGTAAAAATATTCGTTAATGCAAACAAAATTGTATCTCCTTTATTCCATTTCATAAGAACATGTACAACTGAAAGAATAGTGTCATCAGGAGTATTTGGATTACATAATTGTTGTACTAACATTTCAATAACTTCAATTTTATTGAAAAATAATTTCGAAGGAATTAAAGAAAATAAAAATATTACTGATTCATTTATTGGTGTTTCCTAAAAAAAAAAAATTAGATATTAGAAAAATCTTTATATTCTCATCTTTGAAAAATAAATTATTCTTACTCTAAAATACTTAAAAAATTCTGGTAATGCATTTGCAATTGCTCGTAAAATATTCATTTCTTCTTTATAAAATTTTTCTTCTTTTGTATTTTTAATATTTCCTATTAATAACATAGCAATAACATCAATATATATATATACATCTTTATAATTATCAAGATTTTTATTCCAACTATTTAAAGAATCTGTTAAAATAAACATAATTATTAATTTTAAACTTAATATATCATATATACATTAGACATTACCATTTATATATTTGCTTTTTTTATTATCAATTTTGACCTTTTTATTACAATTTTTATTTAATAATTTCATTAGAGGTAAACATTTAATTTCTTCTTTTATCATAACTAATAGAGTCTCAATAAGTTTGGTAGATATATTCCAACTTATAACAGGTTTAGAATGGAAACAAAATCTTCTAATAGCATTTATATTACTTGTTCCTATATATGCTAATTCATCTATTATTTTATCACAGTGTGTACCATTTAATGATATACGTAACCAAATTAGTTTTATTAATTCTTGTAATAAAAATGTATCTTGAGTAGTCTAAAAATAATACAATTAAATTTATAAATAAAATAAATATAATTAAAAGTAATCATAATAATTAAATTATTTTTATTTATAGTAATCAAAATTTTATTTATTATTGTATACCTCTAAACGATCGAGAACATAAGTCAGAGGTATTATATTCCAAAATGGTATTCCAAGTTGGTTTTGTACATGCCAAAGGAGTTTAATTAGCGCTTCTAATACCGCTTTATCTTCATCATAAATACTGCTTGCAAAATTTGGTAAAAAATCTATGAGTATTCTACGAGATCGTTCTTTAATTAATATTCTTGTTAAACCAATAAAAACATTTGCTCTTATTTTGGAATTATTAGCATTTTTTGTATAATGTAATAAAATATTTAACCAATCTCGAATAATATTTTTTGGTATAAAATTCCAATATTTTTCTAACATCTTAAATAGTTCCTAAAAATATATGTATATTTAAAATATCGAAATATTATATACAATTTAAGACATTTATATATATATAATTTATATTTAAAATAAATAATTTAAGTAAATTAACTTACATTCATAGTAACATTACACACTTCAAAATCTGAATCTTTTAAAAGATCAGTTATTATTTTATAATATTTTTGAAGATAAATTTTATTTCTATCTTTTGAAGCACATGTATATTGTACAGAACTTGTTACAAAAAGAATTTCTACAGCATTACATCTGATGAAAGAACTAGGTGCCTGTGGTAAAAATTTAATTCACTTTACATAAAAAAATGTATATATATATATATATATTTTTTAATACCTTTAAATGTTTCCAAAGCAAAGGTTTACATTGATTGTGAATCATTGATCTAACCACTTGCTGTTTATTATTATGTATAGCAGTAAGAAGTGACAGCAAATTTTTACCAAGTTTTCCTCGTCCAGCAGAATCTCTATATGCCCGAAAGCAATGAAAAATAATATTACATAAACAACTTTCAACAATAAATTTTTTTAATTTTTCAGTTGCATTTAACCATGCTATTACATATAAATCTGCATATGCAACAATATAATTATGTCCAATATTTTGTAATACCACTCTTATATTGTTATGTATTCCCTAAAACAATTATTGTGTTAATATTATGTATAATAAATATTAATATTTAAATATATAATTATACTATACCAATATATATTGTTCTCCAAGTGTAAATAAATGTAATATTAACATTCGACCTTCTTCTAATGACATCACAGTTTTTTCTCGAACAAGTTTAAGCAGTTCTTGTATATCTTCTGCACATTTTAGCAATGTAATAGCAGATCTTATCTCATATAAACGCTTTACATGTTGCTAAAAATATAAATAATTTAATATCACTTAGATTTATGTATAATATATGAATGTAAATATTATTAATTACCAGTGAAGATTTGCAACTTTGAATAAGATATTTCAATGCATTTATTATTACTTTTTCTTTCCATATCATGTTTAACATCCACCATTTTTCCAACAAATATGATATTTCATTCTTAATCTTAAAAAGTTTTTTAAAATTAATATATATATCAAGAAAATAAAATATGATGATTAAATACCAACCTGTTCATCCTTTACATTAAGTAACACAACAGAATGTAGTAACATTATATTTTGCAATAAAATATTGGGTACAAACATTCGTTGTACAATTGTTTCAAGAGCCATTGAAGTTATTGTATGTATCAATTTAACCATAACATTAAATTCCTGAAAAATTATGATATAGATATAGATATAGTATATTCAATAATAATAATAAATATATTTCATAATAATTCAATAATAAAAATAACAACAACAACAACAACAATAATAATAATAGTATGTTATAAAAAAACCATAGAGAACATTTATATGATTATTATTTATATTATAAATAATCTTACTCTTAAATATTTGCCTTTATCATTTGATGCCTGAGTATATAATTTTTGTGCTTTTAGTAGTACAGTTTTCACATGCTGCCATAGTTCACAAAGTTCATCTTCTGATAACAAGACAACATTTTTCACATTGTAATTCTAAAATAATAATTTATTACATTTATATTCCTTATTATATGATAAAACAGATAAAACAAACCTTACTATTTACAAATTTCATTTGAAGATCATCAAAAAAATTAATTAATAGTAATGCAATATATATATTATAAGAATATATACTTTAATAATAGTGTTAATAAAATATATAATTTTTATGCGTTGATAAATACCAATTTTTCACATATGTTGCTAACCGTTGGACTTTTATTTTTTAATATTCGAAAAAGTATTCTATCCCTTGGTAATTCACGTTGACGTAACATTTTTTAAAAATATTATTCAGCTTCGATTTTTAAAATTAAACGTAAATTATTTACGCATTTTATTAAAATCTGAAAAAACGATAGATAAAATGATAAGTTATATCTGATACATAAAAATAGATATTAATTTATTTTTTAATATAATAAAATACAACAAAACAAAGATTTTAAATTTCGTAAAGTATTTTTTGTATTTCTTATTTACATATACTTGTATTATTAAAATAAATAATTATATTTTAAATATATAATAAATTAATAATTAATAATTAATAATTAATATATATAATATTAATAATATAATAATAATAATAATAATAATAATAATAATAATAATAATAATAATAATAATAATAACAAATACATAAATATTACAAAAAAATATTTTAACGTATCTTATATTACGAATATTATGAAATAGTTATAATTTTTGGAAATTAATAAATAATAAATGATGTTATTAAATTATCTTAAAAACAATTTGAAATAAATTTAATAAAATTAACTTAAATATAATTTCTTATTTTAATACATGATTATAAACATAGTATTATTGAATTTAAATTTATGATATTTTACAAAATATAATACACGTGTAATAATATTAAATAAATATAAGTTTTTAGAAAAAAAATACACAAATATTGTAATATTCACTTCATATAATTTAATTACCATCTATTTTCATACAGTAATATTATATAAAAAAAAATTAAATATTTACACTTTTGAATTAAATTTATCATAAAGCTTAATAAAATCTACCACTTTTATTTACTATTTTATGAAAATCGCCATATTGACCGTACAATACAAAATGATTGTAGTTCAGATTTGTTTTTAAAAATTATATTACAATGGATATAATTAGAATAATATATATTATATATGTATGTGTAATTATTTAATAATACTAATATTGATATTAAAATAACCTATAATGCGAAACCGAAGCAACAAATTTACATGATTAACGAAGAAAAAATTATATTTAAACATAGATAAGATATAGTATATATTTTACCAGGGTTGTCAAGAAAATCACTACGCTTTTGCGTTGTAAGAAAAATTCCCTCGTGAGAGGAATTTGCTATATTCTGTCACTCTCTAAGTATGAGTGACAAGTAGTGACAGTCACTCTCTTTCGCACTAATATTTGATTTTTTTTCATTATTTTCTTCTGGTAACACTAAGACCTATGCGAGATATCATTAAGATATGAACAGTAGAGAGGAAACCATTGAGATTAATAGAGAAATACATTATTTGATAAAATGATACAATGCGATGATGCCATGCCATCTATTCGTCATTTCGTTTACTACATAGTACGCTGTATTATCAAATAGATAATATCATCTCATTATCGTGGTGCTAAGTACCATGCGTTAAGAATATTTTAAATATTTTTAATATTTAATATAATGTAAGAAGAAGAATAAAAATATGATGGTAAATTGAAGAATTTTTACAATGCCACAAATAAAATAGATATACAATATAGAGGAAAGCCAATAATAGAAATAGAAAAACATCTGAAAAATCATTTAAGAGATGGCGCTAATTCTTATTTCTTATTCTATCTTACCTTTGAAGAATATCTTTTATGTTCTTTTTATCATTCAAGAGATGGCACATTTATATTAATTCCACAATTTTACTTTATCTTTATTCTTTTTTTTTTTTGTTAAGATAACGGCTCCGTTATCTAATTAATTTTATTGTTTCCTGTAAAAACAAAAATATAAAACATATTAAGATATGTAAAAAAGATATATATATATGTTTTACATTAAATATACATTTAAACATATGAAATAAGCATATTTAATTTTTTATATTTTTATGATTGAGAGAGATGTGTATAAGTGAATTATTTTATAGGTACTATCTCATATCTAGAATTTATGCGTTATTGAAATAGTGATCTTTTTATATAATTATCATATTTATTATTATTAAATTTTTAAATACATATACTAAAATGTAAAAATTATTAAATTATTAATTATTATATTTGAAAAATCATTTTTACTACCATTTTATAATAATGAGATGTCAAATTTTATAAGATAATGAGTTTATTTGTCTATGATTATAGTAATAATTAATATTTTTTATTTCAGATGAATAAATACTTTTTGCCTATGATTCTAGATGGCATTACAATTCCATAATTATAGTGCCATCTATCGTGAATCATTATTCCTCAACGTTGAATACAATTTTGAATTACAAATATGGAGTTTGGTGTACAACCGTTATGAGTGCGATAGTGTTAAAACAAAACATATATTTTTAAATATATTATTTTTCTGATGAACAATGGTACAAAGACGTTGTTATATAATCGAAGATTATTGTATATTTGATAAAATCATGATTACTTGTGTTATTTTATTCATGTAGGTTATAAATCGTAGGAATTTTGTAAAGTTTAGTGCTTGTGCAATATGCACATAATAGAAGTTTGATCTGTATCGTCGATTAAACTAAGTATTTCTGATTTATATTTGTATTTTTACATATTAATAATTTTAATCAAAATAAAATGAATATATTAGCTGCTGTTAAATAATACTTTGACCAAATCCTACAGCAAACATAAAGTAAATATTATTAATATTATTAATGATTATCTATTTATAAATGAATAATTATAAATGAATTTGTTATATTTAAAAAAAAAATTTTTAAACTTTAGTTTTTTTATAAAATTAGATATTTCTTGATATTTTTAGATATTTTTTACCGCAAATGTTTTAACAATAATTAAATATTTTTATATGATCAATTGTATTAATTGATACATTTTTATTTTTGTGCATTTTGTGCAAAAAATCTTTGTTTAAATGAATTTGAAAGATTTCATATATCCTTTATGCATCTATCTATAAAAAACTGTTTATATTAAATTACTTCCATTTTAAAACAGTAGAAGTTTTATTTGAAATCTTTTTTTAAATAACATATAGTTTACGAGATAATTATATTTACAAATTAAATTATTATACTTGTGACAAGAAATAAGTAGAAAATATATTACGGTATGTTACGTTACAGGGAAAAATATACTTATGTATTGCAATATTTTGCGCTTCTCGAGTGACGCGTCTGTATAAATAATGTCGCAACGCATCGATAACACTATGCAACAACTCGAAAGAGAATTAGTTGCAACAAGATCAGAATTGAGTGGAATAAAAAGAACATTAGGTAAAGTGATTTGCAATTTATATGTAAAAATTTTAACAAATAAATGAATGTTAAAATGTAAAAATTTTTATTCTGTATATGTTTTTATTCTATATTTTTATTCCATTTATATGAATATCTATATAATTGAATATTGCTAAATTTATATATTGTTATATCAATTTTATTAACAAAGAAATCATGGATTCTTCTTGATTAGCCCATGATAACTATCATTATTACTTGTTTTTAAAATTTACTTGTTTTTAAATTAAATTTTTAAAATTTAGAAATTTATATATATCTTAATGATTTTGATTACTAAAATTTAATGTATATATATATATATATATATATATATATATATATATATATATATATATATATATATATATATATATAAGATTATATCCTATAATGTTAGAATTAGAACGCCAAGAAAGAAGAGATTTAGAAACTAGAGCTTTAAGTTTAATAAAAGATGCTAAACGCAAATGGGAAAATGCAGAGAAGGAAAAAATTACACAGTTAAATAAACATATTGAATCACAAACTGTAAGAATTACAGAATTATGCACCAGTAATAATGATATGAGCTCAAGATTGCAAAGAACAGAATGTGAACTTCAAACAGCAAATGCAGAATTACACAAACTTAGAGTATTTCAGGTTAATAGCATATACTATATATCACACATTTTTATAACAAAAAATTAAAATAATTTTTATTTTATTAGATGCAATATAAAGAATCACTAGCTAAAACAAGAGAACGTAGTCGACAAAGTGTTCAAGGTGTTGAAACTAAATTGGAGGAAATAGCTACACGTTCACATAATCAAATAGCTGAACTTAGAGCAAAATTAGATTTAGAAATAGCCAAAAATACAGATTTGGAAACTAAACTTAGAAATGAACAAGATTCTAATCACTGTCGTCAATCAAGATTGAATGTTGCTTTAGAATTAGCTCAAAATGAACTTAAGGATTGTCAAGAACAATTACATAGTATACAAGCTACAATACCAGCTAGAGATACAGAAATAGAAGCTTTAAAAAAACAATTACAAGAAAGATCAAAACAATTGGATAATGCTATGGCATCAAAACAAATAATTACTACAATGCAAGAACAGCTAGAAATGTCAAAATTTGAAAATGAACAATTGAAACAACAATTACAGGTATGTAAATATTATTTAATCCAATATAATTATTTATTCATTTTTATAATTTTTTTTTTATTTATAATAAATATATATTATAAATATGATTTAAGATAATAAAGTCTGATTTAAATGAAACTATGATGAACTTGGAACAGAGTGAAGCTCATGCTCTAAACTTGGAACAAGCTGCACAAGATAAAGCTGCTTTACAAAAAAGATTGCAAGATTCTCTTGAAAAAGAAGGTATATTTATATGAGAACATATATATAATATGAATATATAATATAAAATAATATCTAATAAAACATTTTATTTGTTTATAGAAGAACATTTGCGTAAAGTTGGAAATTTAGAAGAATTATTACGACGTTTGGAACAGAGTGTTACAAAATTAGAAGCTGAAAATGCTACTCTTAAAATGGAAACTATAACTCCAAGTCCAAATATGATATCTAAGAATGATATAATAAAAATAGATATGCATTCAAAAGAGCAAATAGAAAAATTAGAACAAGAACTTCAAACAATGAAAGAAAATTTGAATGTAGAACGTCAAACTGCAAAGCAAGCACAAATTAGTTTATGGAAAAAAGAAAAAGAATTATCAGATGCAAATTTGGATAAACGAATTGCAATAAGAGAAGCAAAGAAAGCAGAAGAAAAAATTAAAACTCTACAAGAAGAAAAGCAAAAATTAACTGAGAAATTAGATTATAAAATAAAAGAGGAAGAAGAAAAATCGAGAAAATTACTTAAAGAATTAGATAGCGCAAAAGCATCATTAAATGACATTACGAAAGAATCTTCTAAAAATAAAATGCAAGCTGATTCAGCTCAAAAAGCTTTAACTCAGATCAATCATCAAATAGAAGAACTTCAATCTTCGAGTGCTTCATTACGCAGAGAATTGGATGCGGCACGAAAACAAGCAAGATTAAATCAAGATCGGGTGGATAGTTTAAATGCTGAAAATAAGCGTTTGTCACAGAGTATTACAAGACATAATGAAGAAAAACATGAATTACAGTTGAAAATAGAAAAATTAGAACAAGAGATTAAAAGTTATGAAGTGAACACTGAACTTTTGAAAGAAACGTGCACAGTACTTGAAGAACAACTCACAGATTATGAAAGGTTAACAAGTGATCATGAAACGCGAGAAAATATACTAATTCAAGATAAAATGAAATTACAAAAAGACTTGGAAACAACTGAGGCGAAACTTCGAGAAGCACGTTGTGCTCAAAATGAAGAAAAATCATTGAGACTGGAAGCAGAACGAAATATTGAGAAACTTGAATCAGAAACGAGTGATATAGAAACCGAAAGAAATAGTTTGATTGCTCAAAGGGATCAGTATAAAAAACTTGTACAAGAATTAAGCGCACAAGTCGAAGAGTTAACAAATAAATGCGGAGAATTGGAATGTGATCTTTCAGAAATGCAGCGAGTTTTGGAAATCACCAAAGCTGAAACAAGAGTAGTCAAAGAAGAAAGTAGTCAGCATCTAACAAAGGTTCACGAAATGAAAGAGGCGAATTTCGTATTAATGAACGATTTGCAGAATAGTATAGATCAAAGCCAAGAACTTAGGATGAGAATTACAGAATTGGAAAGCATTTTAGAGGAAATGCGACAATTTTATCAGGAAAGAGAAGTAAAAGCAGAAAGCACTAGACAGCAACAAACAAAGTTAATAGATTATTTGCAATTAAAATTAGAAGAGTGTAGTAAGAAGAAGAAAACAGTGTGTGATAAAATACTTGGTACTAAGCAAAAAGAGAATATACCTCCTAATGGTATTGGAATGCCAGTTGGATATCGTGAATTGGAAAATCAATTGGCAAAAGAACGCGCCAAAGTCAAAACATTAACTGATCAATTGTTAGCACTGAAAACTATGCACTCTTCAGCTTCCGCACCCTCGTCTCCTACGGCACCGGATATTAAAAATATAAATTATACTACAGAACCATCAACCACTTCATTATCTAAACGTTTATCGCCGCAAAGGATTGGTCATCATATTCCACATCGATTTGAAGTTGGTTTACCAATGCGAGCCGGAAAATGTTCTGCATGTTTAGAATCTATCCAATTCGGAAAACGAGCAGCCATTTGCAGTGAATGTAAAGTAATGACACATTTAAAATGCGCTGTTACTATTCCTGCAACTTGTGGTTTACCAAGAGGTTTTGTTAACCAATTTGGTAAAAATTGGAGAAGTAGTAACGAAAGTTTATCATTATCTGGAAGTGTTCAAACGTTAGCTATAGATCAACCAGATAAAGCTGACATGGTATTACATTTAATATCTTAATCATATAATTCTATATTTTATAATAATTTGTGATTATCTTTGAAATTAGGATGTATGTGAGACACAGAATAAGAATAATATACCGATGGAAAGTTGGGTGAAAATACCAGACCGTTCAAGAACTTGTTGGGAAAGAAAATATCTCAGATTAGATGGGACATGTTTATGCACTTATGAGCACCAACCATCTTCTGGAATGGCCCCGATAAATCGTTTAGATTTGATCGAGAAAGATGGATTTACTGTATTAGATACTGTACACAATCCAGATGTAATGGGAACAGCAAAATCAGATATACCATTTATCTTTAGAATAGAATCCAATTCATCGACTACTTGTTGGCCGACATCACGTTTAGATATAATGGCTTTAAGTCAGACTGATAAGAAAAATTGGATGAAGGCCTTGAAATCTGTTACTAGTCAAAATAATATTCATAAAAATAGAAAATACGAAATTATGTTAAGATTAGAAAAAAGTCAAGTAAGCAATTTTTTTTTATTTTTAAATAATAACTTATATGATTTATTCATGATATATAAATATTTTTTAGTTGGATTTAAATTGTGCTGTAAATTTGACTGAAGAGAGTGTATTACTTTTGGGTGCTGAAGAAGGTTTGTTTTCGTACTGTGGTGCTAAATCACGAACACTTACTGCAATTCGTGGAGTGACGAGAGTGCATCAATTAACTTTACATTCCCATTTGGGAATAGCTTTAATGATAGCTGGGGAAAATAGGCAATTAGTATCTTGTAGTTTAAGACAGTTAAGGAGTAATGCAGTGGCGGCTGAATGCTCGAGACCAGCAATTAATACAAAGACAATATTAACTGGTACTGATAGTTGCCATTTATATCAGTTAGAAAGAGATATGCTTTGCGCAGCAACAGCTTCCCACGTAATGTAAGTATATTTAATTTATTTATGATGATTCAATATTCTATATATTATAATATGTTATAAATATGTACGTATGTATTATATATAAATATGTTATAAATATAGATTGCTTAAATGGTACACTGAAGAAGGCTCTGGAGAATTTATTGGAGTTCGTGAACTTGAAACATCTGAACCATGTAGCTGTGCTATATTTACTCAAAATGTTCTTATAGTAGGATGTAATAAATTTTTCCAAATCGATCTTACAAATTATTGTATCGATGGTATATAATAAAAATTAATTGAATTGTTTAATAAATTAATTCAATATAATTAATGTTTCGATTTATGTGATGTTACAGAATTTCCAGAAGAAGATGATAGTTCGGTTAAAGCTGCACTATCAGGAGTAGCTAAATTAGGCATTTTTCCAGTTTGTGTTTTGAATGTTTCTCTTGTACCTGGAAAAGTAGAGCTTCTGCTTTGCTATAATGAATTTGGAATGTTTGTAAACGAAAATGGCCAAAGAACTCGTAATATTGATCCAACATGGAATCATTTACCTTTTGCTTTCGGTAAAAAAATACTCATGACATTGTTAAAAATATAAGAATCATGTTTTATATAAATAAAAGTATTTATAATTTTTACAGCTTTTCGAAAACCGTATTTGTTTATTATTCATTTTTCATCTGTGGAAATCGTAAAACTCGATCAGGAGGCATATACTTTGTCAACCAAGAATCCAGAACGAATCTTAATCGAATTATCTAGTCCTCGTTACCTAGGAGTGGCTGGATTAAAAGGAATTTACATAGCAACGATGAACTCTTTCTTAGAATTATTAAAGATTGAAGGTTCTTCCAACATACCGGAATTAAATGGAAGTCTTACAAGTTTGGACACTTTGTACGTTATTAAAACATATAATTTAAGATTATATAAATCGATTATATAAAGATTACTAAAAATACTAATCTATTTTTTTAGAGATCGCGATGATGAAAGCAGTTCAGAATTTAGTTTTACTTCGAGCTTAATGGAGACTTTAGATGACCAAGGGAAAAAAGTACGTTTTACTGGTGTTTCTAAATATTGAAATATTTTGATATTAAAAGTAATATATATTGTGTTTTTTATATCACTATAAAAATTACTATTAGAAGAATTAAGATCAAGATTGTAAAAAAGTAATTAGTAACAATTAAAAAAAAAAACAAAAGTTTAATGTGTCATAAGTTATGTTTATATATTTAACTTAAATAGTACATATATATATATATATATATATTTTTTTTTTCTAAGTAACTTGTAATTAATACATAATTACAACAAATGTACTGAAATTTTTTGAATAGAATTTTTTTTTTTTTTTTTACTTTATTTAATATTCTTTTATTTAAACACATGAGATGTAATTTGATATAAAGAAGAATGATCGTGTAGTATTAATTGACCAAATTTTGTTGTATTTATACGTGTTGCAAAAGTAGTTCTTTACTTTTTACAAATGCAACTTTCTTTATATTTATATAGTTTTTATAAAAAAGATTTAATATTGGTATTTAATACTGATAAATCTATGCATAGATTTAAGAAATATATTGATTATAATAATATTATCAAAGAAAACTGTAACTATAATAAATATATAATATATTTTCGAATTCCTATATTGATAAAAAATCTTTGTAATTTTGTAGTTTAAAATAAAATATTATTATTAAGAAAATAAATGTGTGTGTATGTGTGTGATATGTTTCATCATCATTTCTAATCATTCTTTTATCAATATTAATTAATATTACATTTCTTTTATTATATGAGCATAAGTGTATTAATTTGTAATTGTAATTTGTATAATGAAAAATGATCACAAGGAATATTTAATCATTATGTCATAGAATGTATATAAGGAATAGCATTGATATGGTGATCATTAAAGTTCATTTTATGAATAATTTATCGATTAAACTATAATATCACGATAATCAAACTGCCATTAGTGAACATATAACTTGCTTATATTGGCATATATTATGATTTCTTTTTATAAAATTTGATTTAAAGAGCGCATAAACAAATAAGGTTTGAATTTACATAAGATATAAAAATTTATCATTTATTTATTTATAATAATATTTATTTTTCCAATATTTTTGATGAGCGATATATAGCCCTTATTGTGATAAAATTTGATTATTATTTTTATAATATAGTTAACTTTTATTTGAATTTATTATAATATCATTATTATATTTATTTATTTATTGTAATTTTTTGAACTTGAATTTCAAATAAAAATTTAAATATATTTTGTTATATTAAATACAACAACAGGGCAAACAGGGCAAATAATTATGTAGAATAATGCAACATCCGGTCGCCTTTCACCTTTTACATCATTATATCGACATCATTATATTCTGAATATTCATTTAAAAAGGCAATCATTCAACATGCTGCTTATTATACTTATATTGTGCTAATTTCAATACAATTTCTTTTTCTTTTTATTTTGGCGCAAGAAAAAAAAATTGTTAAACATTATTTTATTTAATATATGAACAAAATTATTACATATTATTTTATTTAATGTATGAACAAATGAGAAAAGTATGAGAATAATAATCGATAAATAAATTCGATATTCGTAAAAAAAAAAAAAATGCAATTATCTCTGACGATTATTCCATTAATTTGATTTAAAATGGATACCTTATCTTTGATTTAATTCGCGATACAGCGAAATAAAATATATCGTAATAAAGCATAAAATGGCGAACAAAAATTTGATAAATTTTTAATTATTTAATTTCTTAAATCTTTCAATAAAAATAAATTTTGGCAAAATAATTTTATTTTTTAATTTTCGTTTTCTATGAAAATGAATCGATTGATGTATCATATATTGTATTTTGTGAAAACGTAATCTTGAGTAATTAGAAATATTAATTCGTCTTTAATTCGTATTACATATCTGATTCGTGATTTCAATATTTTAGCCTAGATTTTAATCATTACGTTTTCGATTTCTTAAGCCCCTTTCTGAGACACGTTCAGCCATGTATATCCCACAGTAGTATAGTAGTATTTATTAAGAGTTTATTAGATAGTTTATCATAATAAAATACTCTTGAAAAAATATGGCCTAATTTTTTTAATCGATGATATATACAAATCTAAAAAAAATTTTTCGGTCAATTTAAATTTTACCAGTGCTAACATAAGAACGATGAACCCAATCGATTAGACTTTCAAAAATTATTTCGACCGGGTAATCATTAATTATGCAAATTTTGAGAACATTCAAGAAATGATTCTTTTCACATAGAGGGGAGAGACATTGTTATAAAAAACCTTTCTCAGATACCAAATCTTCAATCATATATCCAATTTGGTTTCGGTTCGCCATTTATTATCTCTAAGATATCCTTTTTTTTTTTTCTATTTTAATTATTACTTCATATTCTTATTTGTATTTATTCGTTATTACTTCATCTTGTAACATACACCGACGATTGATTGCACTGAAAAAAATTCGACCAAACGAGGTCAAAAAAAAAAAAAAAAAAATAGAATTTAGAGGGATATTAATTTCAAAACGCGAACAAATATGTCTTCCAACGTACGAGATTCGTTAAAGATAAATTACGCCATAACGGAACCGGGGGAGGAGGTGGTGATCACAGGAATCTCTGGACGATTTCCAGAAAGCAGGAATATAATAGAGTTGAAGAACAATTTGATGAACAAGGTGGACCTCATCACAGACAATTCTGAAAGATGGGGGCAAGGTAATCGAAATTTAACTTGGAATTGTTCAGAATGGAGATGAGATAAATTCGTTAATTTCGAACAGATCACGCGGAAATCCCGAAAGCTGGCGGGAAAGTGTCCGGTTTAACCAAGTTCGACGCCATTTTTTTCGGTGTCCATTACAAGCAAGCTCATACCATGGACCCTATGTGCCGGCTGTTGATGGAACACGCTTACGAAGCCGTTATCGATGCAGGGATAAATCCTAAACTGTTCAAGGGCAGCAATACCGGAGTAGTTATAGGATCTTGCGTCAGCGAGTCGGAAAAGACTTGGTTCTACGAAAAGTTACAAGTAACATTTTTACGTCGTCATTTCTGAATATATCATTTTCAATATCTCATTTTCTTTTATTATCCCTATTCCAAATATCATTCTATATTATTCTAGGCGAACGGTTTAGGTATCACCGGATGCAGCAGAGCCATGCTGGCCAACAGGATATCGTATTTCATGAACCTGCATGGCCCCTCTTACACGATCGACACAGCCTGCAGTTCAAGTATGTTCGCCTTGGATCAAGGTTACAGATTGATTCGAAATGGAACGTGCGACGCAGTGATCGTGGGTGGTTCCAATCTCTGCCTTCATCCCTACGTGTCTCTCCAATTCGCTCGTCTCGGTAAATGGCAACAATTTTACCAATCGGTTTCTCTTTTTTCTTCTTCTTTCTATAAAGAACATTTGATTATTTATTTCATTTATTCGATCGAATAACGACAACGATCTCCACAAATGCATATCATTTTATCGTTAAATCCGACTATTACTTTGGCATTTCACTTTGGCAATTATAACAAATATAACATACAGTTGTTCCTTCTTTCTTTCTTTCCTTCTTTTTTCTTTAAAGAACATTCGATTACTTCAATCGATGATCAAATAACAAATTCGCGTCTCTCTTAATCCTCAGAAATGCATGATTTATCATTAAAATGGCAATTCGAATTCCTTTTTATTTTATGAAACGTATATAAAAAGGCCTTCAAATCATGGATCGTTTTCGATTTAAAATATCAGGAGTATTATCCCCGGATTGTCGATGCAAAAGTTTCGACGCGAGGGCGAACGGTTACGGGCGCAGCGAGGCGATCAGCGTGATCCTCTTGCAAAAGGCGAAGCATGCGAAGAGAATCTACGCGGAGCTCGTCTACACGAAGACCAACTGCGATGGGTACAAGGAGCAGGGGATCACGTTCCCCGCCAGCAATATACAGCAACAGCTTCTCACAGATTTCTACAAGGACTGCGACATATCGCCCACCAAATTGGCCTTCTTGGAGGCTCATGGTACCGGAACTGCGATCGGTGATCCCGAAGAGCTGAACGCCATCGATAAAGTTTTCTGCCAGAACAGAACCACTCCTCTCAGGATTGGCACGGTCAAGTCGAATCTAGGGCATAGCGAACCAGCCAGTGGCCTTTGCTCGATAGCCAAGGTACGAAAATGTTGAAATGACGCTTTCCAAATTTCTTTCAACAATTCGATATGGTATAAAGATTGAGAATTAAACGATTAATAAAGTATTAATAAATTAATTACGATAGGTAATTTAATGTATCCAATGGAAATGAGAGATATACATTTTTTTGAACAGATATCGAAACAATAGAGAAAAAAGAATAACGAATTCTTTTTCAATTAATTACTCTTCTCGCTTACTCTGCACTTTAAGGTAATCATCGCGATGGAAAGCGGTATAATTCCGCCGAACATAAACTTTATAAGTGGCTTGAAAGGCGTCAAGTGCATCGAGGAGGGGAAAGTCGAAGTGATCACGGAGCCAACCCCATGGGAAGGTGGTTACGTAGGGATAAACTCGTTTGGTTTCGGTGGCGCCAATGCTCACGCTCTGTTGAAGTCCTACACGAAAGAAAAAGTGAACAATGGAGCGCCTTCCGACGATCTGCCCAGATTAGTGATCGTGTCGGGCCGAACCGAGGAAGCGTTGGAAGTTCTTCTCGGTCACGTATGTGAATCTATATTGTAAATTTCAAAAGGAAATTAACGCGTAAAAATGAGAATGGATTTTTTCGCAGATCGAAAGTATACCGGTAGACGTGGAATACATTCGACTTTTGTACAACGTTTATTGCGAAAATATACCCGGTTACATGTTCAGGGGCTACACTATAGTTGGATCTAAGATATCGGAGAAACCGTCGAGGGAGATTCAAGAATATTCGGACGCGAAAAGACCGATTTGGTTCGTTTTCTCTGGAATGGGGTCGCAGTGGGCCGGCATGGGTACGCGTTCAGAAATTTCAATTCGATATAAAAATTAGCAAATCTCAATACTCGTCAATAATAAATCGAATTTGAAAATCCAACTCAGGCGAAGCATTGATGAGGTTCCCTATCTTCGCCAAGGTTATCCACAAATGTGACAAGGTGTTAAAGCCACACGGTATCGATATCATCGACATCATCACCAATAAGGATAAAAAGATTTTCGATAACATTTTGAATTCGTTCGTTGGAATCGCTGCTATTCAGGTGACTTGAAAACTTTCGAGTACTTTCTTCTTCTTCTGGATAATTAATTATCACTCAACGGATCGACTCGCTTGTCGTAAATAAATGCGATGTTTCTTCAGATTGGCCTCGTTGATTTGTTAACGAGCGTGGGTATCGAGCCGGACAACATGATCGGCCATTCCGTCGGAGAGCTTGGCTGCGCTTACGCGGACGGATGTTTCACGGCCGAACAAATGATACTCGCAGCGTATTCCAGGGGTTTAGCTTCCATCGAGACTAAAATGATCCAAGGATCCATGGCGGCGATCGGTCTTGGATACGAAGAGATCAAGAACATATGCCCGACCGATATCGAAGTCGCTTGCCACAATGGCCATGATAGCTGTACGATAAGTGGTCCAATTCAATCCATCAAGGAATTCGTTGCCAAGTTACAGGTTCGATACCCGATTTTCCATTTGTCGAAGCTCGACTGTTCCTGACCAATTTTCCAATCGGTTCAATCGTTTCAGGCCAAGAACATCTTTGCGAAAGAAGTGTTGTGCAGCAATATAGCTTATCACAGTCGTTACATCGCAGACGCGGGGCCGAAGTTATTGTCGCATCTGAAGAAAGTTATTCCCAATCCAAAAGCAAGAAGTTCCAAGTGGGTGAGCACTTCCGTACCGCAAAGTCAGTGGCACACGGAAGCCGCCAAGTATTCATCCGCTGAATACCACACGAATAATTTGTTGAATGCGGTCTTGTTCGCGGAAACGGCGACCATGATCCCGAACGACGCCATAACCATTGAAATAGCGCCTCACGGCCTCCTCCAGGCAATTTTGAAAAGGTCTTTGGATCAGAACGTGATAAACGTTTCGTTGGTTCACAGAAATCACAAAGATAACGCGGAATACTTTTTGCAAGCCCTTGGAAAATTGTACAATATCGGCTTCCAATTACAACTCGCCAATATTTATCCTCACGTCGAGTTCCCTGTCAGCCGTGGCACCTCCATGATCTCTCCTTACATCAGGTGTGTACGCGAATCTGGTGTGAGTGCAAATCGACACTTCGTTTCTTTTTTTTTCTTTTTTTTTAATGGAACGAGAATCGTCGTTGAATTTCAGATGGGAGCACTCCGAGGATTGGTACGCGGAAATCAACATTCAACGTCAGAGGGTTATCACAGCGGAACGAGTAATCGACATTAACCTCAAGGATGAAAACTACGAATACATAACGCATCACGTTATCGATGGAAGAAACTTAATTCCGGCCATGGGCTATCTGGTCATGGTTTGGGACATGCTTAGTTTAAGGGATGGGAAATTTTGCGATGATATGCCGGTTGTCTTTGAGAATATCAAGTTCGAACGTGCAACAAGCATTTCTTCAACCGGTACCGTTTCATTGAAAATCATAATTCAAAAAGGTACGATTCTTTCCATCGAGTTATCATACGTTACAACGAAACTCTTACTCTCTTCCTTTGTACCTACGTAATCATATATTATTATCGCTCGATATGTTTCAAGGATCTGGAAAATTCGAAATAACAGAGGGATCTGCAATAGTAGCGACAGGGACGATCCGCAAGGTGTTGAATCCCAGACAAGAAATGATCGATGAAAAGTTTCTCACAAAGATCGAGGACGAAGAAATTATGACCAATAAAGATATATACACGGAGTTGAGACTTCGTGGCTACGAGTATGCCGGCCCGTTCTGTGCACTGAACAGCTCCTCTCTCAAAGGAACGAGAGGGCACATCTCTTGGATGAAGAATTGGGCCGTGTTTATGGATAACATGTTACAAATGAAGATATTAGGTTTTGATACTAAATCGTTGTATGTACCAACAGCGATTCGCAAGATAGTGATCGATACGAAGTTTCACAATGAGATTATTCGGCATCTTACCGAGAAGAACAATGGTACGTTGAAAATATATTTTCGAAATATATTCAGACTTCGATCGACGAATTATCTCTTTCACCAATTAAAAATGATAGAAACTCCTCCTGCAACGAATTTCGAGAAATATCGCCATTGCTACGTTAGATAAAATTAGATGTCATTGACTCTTAATCACTTATTTCTCTTCTCGAGGGTATTTCGCCATTTTTCAAAAGAATAATTCATCACGCAGCAACTCTGTTCCAGCTCCAATTCCAATTTAAAATAATTTTCGCGGATGAACGTCACTATGCTTCTTGCGAGAAGATACTCTTGAAGTTTTTCCTCTCGTACAACAATATTCTAAAACTATCGATTATTTTCAAAGTTCCACTCTTGGAAGTTTAAGAATATTGAACTTTTCTTTACAGTAATCCCAGTCACGGTATACAACGATTATGACGTGATATTGTCCGGCGGAATCGAGATTAGTGGAGTGAAGGCAAATGTTATTCAACGGCGGAAACAAATGGATGCGCCTATCTTGGAAGAGTACAAATTTGTAGCGAATCGCGACAGAGCGCAGGTATCGATGGAGGAGATGGCCATTTTGTCCACTCATCTCGCGTTGGAGTGTCACAACATAAACAACCCAAAAATCGTCGAATTGCTACATGAGAACGACAAAGTACCGGCCGAGGAAACCTTCATCCCTATCGTCGAAAAGACGTTGAACAACGTTGCGATGATTCGTCCAAGCTTGGTTCTGGCCGCGGATCCGAAACAATGCGAAAAATTATCGCTTTCCAAGCACGTCGCTCTAATCGAACCGAATAAATTACCGGAAGACGGGAGCGTTTTTATGATAGCCGGCCACGACATTATAACAAGCAAGAGAATAGACATCTTGGAACAATTTTTGCTCGCGACGAGTAGTCAAGGTTTTATTCTGCTTCAAGAGAGCGTCGTAAACGAGGATCTCTTCCTCGCTCTTCAAACGTACAATCTGAAGATCGTATTGGAGAAGAGTTGCAACGATCGAATCCTGTTGCTTCTGAGGAAGGCGGCGGAGAAGCAAGCCCAAAACACGGAAGTGGTATACGTGTGCAACGACGAATTCGGTTGGGTGGAGGAAGTGAAGGAAGTTATGAAGAAGGACAAAGACGTCAACGAAACGATCAGATTAATATTAGTCGCTGAAGGGGATCTCGAGAATGGTGTTCAAGGCTTGGTCAAATGCTTGACACGAGAGCCTAACGGCGATATTGTGAGGACTGTGATAATCCAAGATGAAAATGCGCCCAAGTTCTCGTTGGACGATCCATTCTATTCCAAGCAGCTCGACGTAGATATCGTTTACAACGTGTTGAGGCCGGGAAAAGTCTGGGGGACGTACAGACATCTGCCTTATCCGGAGCCGAAGCCAACTTTGATGCCTCACGGCTATGTCGATCTCAAGGTGTGTAAACATTCATTTTCTCAATCAAGCTTGAGAAAAATATTCTATTCTCGATATTATCTTTTTTTTTCTTTTTTTTAATTACGCTTTATGCAAACAGGTAAGGGGAGATCTAAGTTCCCTCCAGTGGCTACAGGGCTCGATTCAACCGGACAGGAAAGACGCAGTGAGGGTGGTATACGCTTCTTTGAACTTCAGAGATGTGATGTTGGCCACTGGAAAATTGATGCCGGAAACCATAATGAAATCCAGAATGGACAATTGTTTCATTGGCTTCGAATTTTGCGGCATCGATGCAAACGGGCAACGAGTGATGGGATTCGTGAAAAGCAAGTGAGAAAGAAATATCAAATATCTTAAGAATCAGATCTCTAATTTGACCTTAACGTCCGACAAATTGATTACAATTTTCAGGAGTATATCCAATCTAGTCATACCGAATAAATTGACCCTATGGCCCGTGCCAGAAGAATGGTCCCTGGAAGATGCAGCGACCGTTCCATCCGCTTATTTCACGGTTTTCTACGCCTTTTTCTACTTTGGAAAATTGAAGAAGGGCGAGAAGGTTCTGATCCATAGTGGAAGCGGGGCGGTGGGCCAAGCTGCCATCAATCTGGCCCTCGCCGAGAACTGCGAAGTGTTCACAACAGTAGGCACGGAGGAGAAACGAAAATTCATCAGAGAGACGTTTCCTAGTATAGACGACGATCACATTGGAAATTCTCGAGACACGAGTTTCGAACAGATGGTGATGAGGCAGACGCGTGGGAAAGGGGTGGACATAGTTCTGAACTCTCTGGCTGAAGACAAACTCCAGGCATCGGTTCGTTGCCTGGGTTACCGTGGTCGTTTCTTGGAAATTGGTAAATTTGACATGAGTGTTAACAATCAACTGGGAATGGAGATATTCTTGAAAGAAATTAGCTTCCATTCGGTGATACTCGATGCCATAATCTTCGGTTTTGTCAAACAGATACAGGAAGAATTGTATCATTTTATCAACAAGCAAATAGCCGAAAGAAACGTTAAACCTCTGGTGAGAAAATGCTTTGAAAAAAATCAATTGGAGGAAGCGTTTAGGTACATGGCAGCTGGCAAGCATATTGGAAAGGTGAGTCACGTTACTTCCACTTGTTCCCTTCGTAGATAAACGCTTTGTCTCCGAGATGATCTGGTTAATTTCTTCTTTGCAGATTCTAATTAAAATATCAGATGAGAACGTGCCTGTAACTAAGCCGATTCTTAGTTATCCTCGTTTCAACGCTTCCAAGGATGGAACCTACGTAATCGTAGGCGGTTTAGGAGGATTAGGCCTAGAGTTTGCGGATTGGTTGATCTTTCATGGCGCAAAGAATCTAGTAATAGTCTCTCGAAACGGAATCCAAACTGGTTATCAAAAAATGAAGGTAGAGATGTGGAAGTTTTATGATATTAACGTTTCGATCATCTCTGGCAAGGATGCATCGAAATTAGAGGATTGCGAGTTTATATTGAGATCGGCAGAGAGACAGGCGCCCGTGGATGGTATATTCAACCTGGCAGGCCTGTTGAAAGATGGTTTCATGGTGAATCAAACCGCGGAATCGTTCGAGGAAGTTGTAAAACCCAAGGCCACGATCACCAAAACCCTGGACGTGCTCTCGAGAAAGATTTGTCCGAAACTTCGCCACTTCGTTGTATTTTCCTCTATCGCGTGCGGCAAGGGTAATATCGGTCAAAGTAATTATGCGTTTGGAAATGGAATAATGGAGAGAATTTGCGAAAGAAGAGTGGAGGAAGGCCTTCCTGGAATGGCCATTCAATGGGGCCTTATAAAAGATGTCGGTCTCGCTGCAAAAACATTGAAGAACAAACAGATAATCATCAGTGGGACCATATATCAAAGCATATCCTCATTTTTAGAAGAAATTGAGAAATTCTTGTGTCAGAGTAAACCAATCGTATCTAGCTTAATGATTGCAGATAAACAAGGTAACGTAAAAGAAGTTACGAATGTTCTTGAAGCAGTGATGAATATCATGAGTAAGTATGATTCTTCGCCTATCTCCTTTTAATAAAATCATAATTTTCCCCACTTTTGTTGGGAATTTTTTTTTTAAATTGTTCTTTTATAACAACAACAGATATAAAGGACTTGAAGAGAGTGAGTCCGACTACTTCCTTAGCTGAATTGGGTATGGATTCTATGATTGCCGTAGAGATAAAACAAACTCTAGAAAGAGATTTCGACATGTTTCTAAGTGCACAAGAGATTAGAATCTTAAACATAGCCAAACTTGTGGAAATATCTATGAAAAATAAGGAATCAGTTAAAATGTTGAAAATCGACACAGAAAGATTGAGCGGCATGAAATTATTTATGAAAAGCCTGAACGTATCGATATTACAAAATCAGTATTTCATAGAGCTTCCTATTAAATGTGGCGAAAAAAAGAACGAAGTATTTCTTATGTCAGGTCTCGAAGGCTCTCACATTATTTTCTCCTCGTTAATTCCAATGTTAAAAATACCTGCCACTTGTTTGCAATTGGGAATATACGACGCTAATAATAGCGTAGAAGAAATGGCTGAATGTCTTTTGCCTGTATGTTTTAATAATTAATAATTATTAAAAATGAGAAGAATAGATTTCGGGATAAAAAAATATAATTCGTTTCTCTATCTTTTCCAGCATGTTTTAGCAAGGAGCAAAGATCGTAGAGATTTCAACATAGTTGCATATTCATACGGATCGGTTATAGCCATAGAACTAGTTAGGAAATTAGAACCTTACATTCTAATTGGAAATCTCACGTTAATTGACGGATCTCCCGACTACATGAAAGCTATAAAGAGAAAATATCTTTCGGCAACCACGGAAAACGAGTATCAAAATAAATTCCTCATCGAAATACTAAACATCATTAAATCATCCACTGTCGAAAAAGTGAATTGTATTTTCCATAATTCATCGCATAAAATTCGACTCATTTGTACTAATTGATTTTTTTTCCAGTTCAAATTTGAATTAAACAAGTGTAATAATTGGGACGAAAAGTTGGATATATTGATGAAACACTCGTCCCAGAATATTTTAAAGATGTACTCGTCAGAAATTTTCAAAGCTATTATATCGTTTATTTATAAACGACTTGTTGCGTTGGACACATATGATCCTACTTCTTTACCACCTCTTAGAACGCCTATCACGTTGTTAACACCAACGGTACCAGCTATAGAAATGGAAGATCCAACTTATGGATTACGAAAGGTTACATTACATTGAATTAATTAATATCAATAATTAATTCGTAGGATAATACAATGAAATTATTATTTTTATATAGTTAACTACTGGAATCGTGACAGTGCATAAAATAGAAGGAAATCACAATTCCATGTTGAATAGTAAAAAAATCGCAGCGGTTATTAATGGTGAACCTTTGGAGGATGAGAAAATCTTTAGGGAAAATTTGTTCCAAACTGTGAATTAAAATAGTAGGCAAAGATTAAGAAATTTTATCGTAAAAACTTATTAAATTAAAAGATATATCGTAAAAAAAAGTAATATAATATAAAATAATAGCACGAATATATATATATATATATATATATATATATATATATATATATATATATATATATATATATGTTCATTCTTTAACGATATATCTATTATTATCTGTATATACCTCTCATTCATAAATAAATAAATAAAGAATTAAATGTTAATGTAGTGTTATCATATTTTTATGCAAAATCATACAATCGCAAACATATCAGATATTGATATGTTAGATCATCCCCATATGACAAACAATGGATCATCATTCATGCAACAAATTGAATTATATATAATACAATCTTATACATTATAGAATCTTAAGATTACGTTTTATACATATACATAGTAAAGAAATAAAATTATATTACATTAAACATTGGATAACTTTCCAAAGTGATTTAAAATATCCGAAAGTTATCTTATATTTATTGAGAAGGATTCTGTTTGACCATACAACTTATCGTTATGTTTATTTTTACTTTTAGTCTTCATTTTCTATGTTTAGCAAATTACAAAAAAAATTCTAAGTTTTGATTTATATCAGGATTAAATTTAAATTCCATTAATTTTTAGTTCAGGCACTTTCAGGAAATTATCCAATATTTATTGTATTACGAGTAATTTTTTTTCTTCTTATTTTTAGTTGTTGTTTTATTGTTTATTATTTATTTTTATTTTCATTTATATACAAGATGATATTTTAGGATGGATAATACAAAAGAACAGAAGATAATTTTAATACGCAAAAATAGATTAAAAATAAAGGAATAAAATTTTTTCATTTAAAGTTTTGTTTCATTTTCAACTACAATTGGAATTGATTAATTTTCAATTAAATATTATAAATTATTAATAAGTGTGAAAATAACTAAAACTAATAGAATAGAATTAAAGATTAAAATATATTGGATAATTAACTAATAAAGAAAATTTCATTGCTTAATTATTGAAAAAATTAAGATTGAATATATATATTTAAAAATATTCATAAATAATTAACACTGAATTATATATTAAGTATTTTATAATAATTTTCTCATACAGAAAATGCTTCTCATTTAATAATTAAACTGCAGATAATTAAACCACATTTATTAAAATATATTTAAATGAATGTAAGAATACTGTGTGTTTGTTGATGATAGTCTTAAATCCATCTTAATTATGAATCTTCAATGAATGATCAATACTAAGCGATACTGATTAATAATAATAATTAATAATCAAATACTTATCAATACTACTACTATATTTCGTTCGATTTTATCAAAAACTATTTTTAAATAAAAAAAATTTTTAAATTTATTTAAATTTTACTTAATTTTATTATTTTTATTCAATCAGAAATTAGCTAAATTCACTTGTATTTTAAAAGTTTTTTTTTTTCAAATTTAATTTACTTAAAAATCAAATTTTAAATAAAAAAATTGTATTCTTCTTTTTTAACTTTTGCATATACAATCATTTTCTGTCCATTTGTATCACTCTATATATTGTGTAATCATCACCGTATTTTAATTTCAATTGTAACAAAATGAAATTAAACATTATTAATAACAAAGATATAATTATAATATGCTGTATTAACTCTCATTCAGAAATCAAGTCATTTTTGATTCATGTTTTTGATATTGTAAATGATATTTAATATCTACAAGTAAGATATGGATCAAAAATGACCAAGGTCAGCTATTTTCTGATCAGTGATTCGAGAGTTAATAATAATTATAATAATACTGAGTTTTAAATAAACCCATAAACGTGTATTTATTGAAGAAAATTTTTTTTTTTTATTTATTCATTTTTCTTCAATAAATTTACGCAAACAAATCATACATAATATACAAAAGGAACTTGCTGATGTTATTTTGTTTACAGTTTTATATTCTTATGTAATCAATAAGTAGAATAATAATATAAATTAACTGAATAATTCACTTAATAATAATAACTTAGAAAGTGAATATAATTTACTTACTTTCACTTAATAAAAAGGATTGCCATCCGTTTACTTTACTCAACCTTATGTAAGCATGTTAGTATCAGATAAAAAATATAAGATATAACTTTTTTTTTTTAATTTACATACATGTTAAAATATAATATCGCATTCTTTCTTCTTTAACGATATACGAGAATGTAAAAACAATTTTTTAATAAATTACCTTCATAATTCCATTGGTTCGAAACCTGACGAATTATTCAATAAAGTTTGATTTAGATCAGAAATAGCTTCGTTATTATTATTATTGTTGTTGTTGTTGTTGTTATTATTATCATCAGAAATATTAGGAATTGGAGTGGGTGTATCCCTAGTCGGTAATATACGAAGATGTCTGTTCGGCGGCTCCCAAAGAACTAAAGCCATGGAGGGCCTCTCCCTGAAAGAGAAAAACTATTAAATTTTATCTTTTTTATTAAAAAAAAATATATTATAATAAAATAAATAAATTTTAAAGCAATATTTCACTAAACATATATTATATATATATATATATATATATATATATATATATATATATATATATTATTCTTTAATATATTTACACTTACAATTTGGACAATAAGGAATTTGGCAAAATAGGTTCTTTTTTGAGTCTTTTCAATTCTTCTGAAAGAATCAATCTAGGTCCAGATTTTAATTGATCTGTATTAGCTGCATCTATTTCTAATTCCATATTCAATTCTCTAGAAGGAATTGGTTGTGTATCAGCTGTTGAAGTTGATGGTACAGGCGAATGTTGTTGATAATTGGAACTAATATGCAAATCTTTAAAATGTGCAGCCATTTTTTCTTCTGTTATAAACTGTTTTGTTTGCCTCCTATAATATTCCATATTTATTTAAATATTATATTAATAAAATAAAAATTTTTTTCTATTATATATTATTATTTATTATTTGCTTACATATCTAACAGATCACAAGTTTCAAGTTTTCTCTTTTGATGAGGAATTGGTTCTAAACTTGGTCCACCAGTAAATCTTACTAATTCTGGTTGTTGGAGAGATGGCACACTCCATGGTATTGACATTGGAGGTACTTGTGGCATTTGCATCCATGTTCCTGGTTGTTGTGAAGCACTTTGTTGACCCATCATATGTTGAAATATGGATGGAGGGGTATGAAGATTCGCTCCTCCCATTGCATTCTGAACCGGAGTAGGAGAATAGATTTGATACTGCGTAGATAGTGCTGCCATGTTTTATAGTAAAGATCGACAAATAATTTCAAATATAACAATTTGTTTTTAAAAAATTATAATATAAAAATTCTTTGAATATTTGATTGTATTTTTTATAAAAATAACAATATTTGTAACTGATAATTGTTTAAAGTATTTTTTTATGTAATCATATTGATAAAATTTTTATAAAATCACAAATACAAATAATATATTTTAATAAAATATCTTATTGTAACTTTTTTAAATCAATATATAAAACTTGTAAATAATAAATTGCCTACTGTCATTTGGAATCACCAAGAACTTGAAAAAATACTTGAATCTTCAAATGTGCGATGTGATAAGTAATGTCTTTGAAGAATTTCACAAAAATATTTGTGTTGTGTAACATACGATTTTGGCACAAATCTTGGAAAAAAAATGTATAACAAATATATTTCAAGACACTTCGTCGCACGATACGAATCCTTGAACTATTTGCAAGACGCTAACCTCTATTACCTACTTATAGTAGTTCAATAAAGAATGTAGAGTATAACGATATGCAAATGCTCGCTAAACCGAACAAAAAAAGTCTCAAATATTAGATCGAGTAATAATATATTTATCTGTGACACTCGTTCTATAATATGCGATGCATTGTTCGAGAAAGATCGTGGAGAATTGTTTGTTTTTCTCTCACGCAGACCACAATAGATCAAACAATTATGTGTAAGATTAACATCAACCAATAGTTTTTTAATTAATAGTCCGCGTGATTTGTTTCGTGAATGCGTGCAAACGTTATAAAAATCGCAAGCATACGCAAATCACAAGATCAACTGCATTGCGGAACAACAACATTCATTCGCTACTTTACTTAACTATATTCTCACAACCTTTAAACAGCGAACACAACTATAGAAATGCTTGCACATGCGTATACGCATCGCGGCGAAACACATGTCTGATTCTACAAATGTCTGGAATAATCTCATCAAAAAGAAATCACAATGCATTTAAATATAATTTTTATAATATATAGTTATATATAATATGTAATACGATATTTATATCATTAAAATATATCATTATAAAAGTTAAAATTATGAAAATTCATAATTTTATTTATAACATATAATATTTTTATAATATTTCTTTACGAATTTGTGACAGAATTGTGAATGATTGTGAATATGTTGATTTTAATTAAACTTATGTAATGAATCAAGAAAAAAATATAAAAAAATAGTATCATTTACGAAAATATCAAGCCATACAAATTCATTTAATTTCTTAAAATAAATTTAATATCATTCTAAAATGTATTTATCAATTCTAAACATAATACTTTAGAGAACAATACTAAAATAGTAGATTCAAATATAACATAAATATAAGTTATTTATAATATTTTTTCTATAATGCATAATATAAGAAAAATTAAATACTTTAGATATATGTATAATATAAATATCAAAAATATATATATTTCACTTCAGATGTAAATGTGGATGTATAAATAGAATATGATATACATATACATATACGTAAACATATAAATTATAATATATTAATATATATTATAATAATAATAACAGCATAATAATAGCAGATTAAATTTTTGTATAAATACAATTTCGTATAAAAATATAGTGCAACTGAATTTTATACGAATTTTCACATGGTACTCATATGTAATATTTATACAAATTCAATTCGCGTGTAGTGCCATCTCTCGAGTGATAAAAACATTTCTTCAAAAGATAAAAAAGGATCTCTAACAGGATAAAGAAGAATATTAAGAATCAGTGCCATCTTCCGATTAATTTTAGAGATAGAAATCTTTGCCTCCAATAGATGGTGATAAATCTCACTTCTCATTCTATTTTATTTACTTTCATTTTATCCTCGCTAGATAAAATAAATATCATTGACAAAAATGATGCTGACGATCAATTTTTGCTTCATTTCTAAAATTTATTTAATTAACTTTTTCACTTCTACATTCTCTAGAAGTATAATACCATATCTCTTATATAGCATTGCAAAGCATTCTAAGGCAAATTCCCAAATATTAAGCATTTCTCTATTTTTTTCGTACGCGATATCTTAAAACTTTGTATTATATATTTCGAAATACACAATCTTTAAAAAGATCATAGTATTTCTAACGCTATCAAGCACGTTCTAACATACGTATGTGGACAAAATTAAAATTTCCTAAAAAGGTACAAAGAAAAAACTAAACTAATATATATCGTTATAATTTTAGAAATTGAAACAAGAATATTATTATTTATCACCTTAAATTACGATATTTCTATTTACGAAAAATATAATCGCGATCGCAGCCAATTAGCTCATATTATTTCTTATAAAATATATAATTGTATCATTGACATTAACGCGATATTAGCAATAATTACATATATTGATATAATTGTATATTGTATATTAAATAATATGATTTCCCAGGTCTCACCGCTTGGAGGTTGCTGCGAATTGGAGACCCACCCTGACCACGACGTCCCATCCACCCTCCTTTAGTACGAAAATTTATTTATTCACAAATAATTCTCCTTTGTATGATATATGTTTGCAAAACGTTCAAACTTTTGATCGTTGTGCAACACGAGCATCAAAAGGAGTTGCAAAGAAAACCGGCGCGGAAGACTAAAATCTGAAAATAAAATTAAAATTAAAAGACTTTCTACCAACATTTTACATTTTCATTGGTGTGAAAATGACGAATGATTGATAGTAAAAAGCTTAAAAAAAAGAAGAAAAAGAAAAAAATAAGCAAAATAAGCATCCCAAAAAGCGCTACACCATTTTACCCAACTACTTATTTACAATATCTACTTTTCTACAATACATGCAATACTACTTTATTCAATAATACCCTTGATTGTGTATGCACTTAATTCTAAATACATATTTTTAATCAGTATCATACAATCTTATATTCCTCTAGAAAATTCTGAAAAAAATTTAAAAGTATAATATTAATATTCCACTTATAATAAAAATTTTTTTCTTATTTCCTTCCTATAATGTATAAATTAGTTAATTATGTTTTGTTTGTAATTATTGTTTGTTTATCTATTGAAAATCTAACAAATTCTCTTCATATCATATCTACATTCATACTAATGACACACAATTTTCATAAAATTTATGATACGACATAAATCACACGGCAAAAGGAAAATACAAATCAAAATATATCAATGATAGCTACTGAACAAAGTCACGTAGCTAGTACCAAGTATCAAGTACATGTTTGTAATGAGGAAATTGAGGAAATTGAGGAATTAAGGTAAAGTTAAGGTATTGCCTTGAAAAATAGACAAATATGGGCTTGGAAAACGAATCAGAGTAGGAAAGGCGAGAGTGCCTTTTTTAATAATAGGAAGAACAGAACATCCCATTGTTTATAAATCCCATATGTCAAGAAAGTTAAATATTTCTTCTAATCTAACCCTATTCTAAATCCTATCCTACATGATATAAAAATTAAAATATTTATTTGATGATGTAATCCATTCCGTTGAAAATTGAAGAGGATTTCTGAAACAGACTATAAAACAGAATTAAATGAAACTCAATGATAAAAATAATTAGTTTTTAGCAAATCACACATTTATTTTGTATCTTTTTTTTTTCTTCTTTATTTTCTTCAAACCATTCATTCATATCTGTAACAAACTCAATTATTGGATTAATAATTAAAAAATAATTTGCATTTAGGAATGGATATTAAAAAAAAAAAAATCAAATTATCAAAATGTTGTTAAGCAATTCATGATTTTAAATGAAAGATATTCATCGATAAAAAAACTAAAATATATTTTTTAACAGTAACAAATGCTCTTAACAAGGGGGATGCTGAAAAGAGAAAAACGACGAAAAGAGGTAATCAGAAGGATTACCAAAATAATTATCCACTCAATGTAAATCCGAACAAACCGTGAGTGGAATTTTTTTCTATTTCGCAACACTAATATACTAATATCTTAAAAGAAAACGCGAAGAGTGCTTCATTATATATATTCTAATGCAATTATTCATTGAAAAAAAAAAGAAAAAAAGAATTAAAAAAAAGATAAAAAAAAGAAAAAAAAAAGAAAAGATAAAAGATTCCCGAAAATATATACGAAACTCTAATAAACTAATTTATGCACTCGTATTTTATTATATACGCAACACTAATAGCGGAAGATTGCAGTCATAGTCAAAGACTGCCGTCGTACAATCACCCTTTGTACAGCCTTTTTGGCTGCAATAGATGATTCAGGAATTGGAACGTACTTCCACAATCCAAGTGGAAGAAATGGGCAATTTATAAACGCAATATTACTATAAAAAAACGCGATTATTTTTGAACGCAACACTAATTTTTCAAATGAATTTAATACAAAATTTATTATTATTCTATAAATCCAAAAAGCTATTTTTAAATATCACGATATTATAAATCTACATTATAATATAAATTTAAATTTATATATAAAGAGAAAAAAAGAAAATAATAAAAAATAGACTAATTCATAATGAAAATAATTAAAAGCAACCACGATACTTTTTTAACGCAACGCTATAGCAAACGCGATCATCATTTCATCGCAACGCTAATTCAACCCGTTATTAATCAATCGCAACACTAATGCAAAACCGCGATTTGCCCATGATGACTGGATCAACGATGGGCCAGCATGCAAATTGGCCAGACATATATACAATAACATATACTACGTATTACTAAAACGAGCACAATGACAAAGTAGTAACAATGACTTCCCATTCTTTGGATCCAGACAAGATCCAAAAGATGAGAAACCATTCGTTGCAGCCCTCTTCGTGACAGTTTGTCGGGCCTCTTCGGTCTTCCTCCTTCGGGCGCAATGCCCGCTGAAACTTAAATCTAGGCTCGAGATTCACTAATCGCAAACCAAAGAAAAAAAGAAAAAAAAAGGACTAAATCGCGGAAGCTAAGTGCATGGACGATCAACGATCGTAATAATCGTTCTCCGTACATGCATAGAATCTCGAGCGCAACGTTCGTTTCGAAAACAAATCGCGACCGCGACCGCGAAATTCGAAAAATCGATGAGCAAAGCCAGAGACGAATGGCATTGTCATCCATTCGTCTCAGCTTCGCCCTCGATTTCTCAAATTTTATTTCCTGAAACAGATTGCCACGCGAAAACGCGCCTACCCGATCAGAGACTGTGACAACCTGCCCGGCCCTACCTACTTATAATTAACAGACATACCAGAAATATACTACCTATCCTACCTAGCCCTATATTTAAAAAATATGGCAAAACAGACACACCAACACATTCATTCCACGATTCTCACACATAACACCCGGGCGCAAAAGCCTACACTAGGGAAAGCGTCCCGGGACGCCTCCGACACCCGAGCTTGGCACACTACTCGCACACTCTAACTTTACGTACCATTTTCCTGAAATCGACTGACGATGGCTAGCGATCATTGCGTGAAACGCGATAAAAACGCGTGTATCTACATTTTAATTGTGAATATTTACGAATATGTAATGTTTTCTAAAAGATTAGCTACTAGATTAAATAGTAACATTATTGTGAACCAAAATTATATTATTATTGTAATTTTTAATTAAAGATTAATAATCTTGCTTAATAATTATTTATTAGTTATTCGCAATATTTTATTGCGAATATAATTGTAAGTTGTGATTGAATAATGAATGAAATAATATGATAAATGAAACGACGCAATTCCACAGCCTAACCATACACACGCAATGTGGAAAGTACGTCGTGCACGATACACTAACGCATCGTCAGTCGCTAAAAAATTTGTATTAGCTTATGAACTAAGATCATCATACCCATTGCCTCTCCTTCACTCAAGTAACACCTGGGCACGTGAGTGAATTCCTGGCAATGAACATGGAAAGGGTTAAACCTGAAAATCCTGAGCTAAAAAAATATTAATATATCCATATTGTATCTAGCGGGCTAATATTCTTTGGACTTTGTATCATATACTTCAAATTATATTATATATTTTAAATTCTTACTATATTTCAAATTATTTGTGACTCTATTTTATATCTTATTTTATTAATTGAACAAGTTATTGAAATTTTAGCATATTAAATCTTTAATATTGAATTTAAAAAGGAAATTAAAAAAAAATTCATTGTAAATTAATAGATTGATAAATATTAATAGATATATCCTCAGGCGATTTCTTCATCACAGCATATTTTCAAAACCATAAGAATAATATTCAAAACTTATTGCTCTGATTCTAAAATCTGCCTGTCGCGAAATGTCTTCTTGCACAAAATTTAATTCACATTGTACGAATAAAAAATAAAAATTGAACTTTACTATTTACCAATATTGTAAATCATATTGAAGTAATATGAAATTATTATATGAAAATCACAATAATCAAATTGATCAAATAATTTAAAATGTTACTCAGAAGGATTTTGAATTATAGAAATTCAAACTAATTATTATATTATACTGATAATTATATAATAATAATTATTATATGTCTTGGAATTAGAAATATACTAAACATTTTATATTAATCAAAAACGCGAAGCGTAAGAAGACCTATCCTGAACTAATAAATAAAACACAAAAGATATAATTGTTACTACTCACGGGTATTTATTACAAATAAATATCCGTGGTCATTGTGCTCGTACAAAATTCTACGTATACAACCAGTCATTCGTGTCGATTCGGATCTTTCATCCTACGACATGTTTGAATGACCGGAGGAACCAAAAAGCATGCGACTCACCATACGATGCGACGAATGCTTTCATTGTTATCGTATTGTAGTCCAGAAATCATCGGAGGTTGTCATCAGGATGGAAGAAATCTGTGAAAAAACGTCATAATTTAAAACACGGTTCTGATTACTTGAAAAAATTGAAATACGAATTAAATATGCAATATGTAATAATAATATTGAAATTTCATTTAACTTCTATTTAGAAGAATAAAAATTTAGATAGATAAAAGAATAATTACCTCTTCGCGTGATGGATGATCGCCTTATTCTCTTGAGAGAAGCACTGATTCTACCCTGTACCGAAAACGAATATTTAAAAGAAAAAAAAAGTAAAAAATAAAAAACTAATAACGCGTCCGCATAAATTATAATCGGCGAACAAACACTGATTCTATCTTCGCGTTTGATTATTCTAATTAAAATCTAATCAGAGCTGTTGTGCTCTAAAAAATATTCAAAATACTATGACGAAGCAAACACTGATTCTACTAACCACATTGCGCGTGGTCAAATATTTTTTAAGATTAAAGTCCAGGAAAAATCTTCATAAAGATCATCAGCATCTGCGAAATAAAATGTGAAATATTGTAATTTTTTTCTTGAAAATATAACATTCGTTATTTAAAATCTTGAAATAGTAATAAATGGAATTATATTTATCTTTAAACTTTAATAAAAAAATATTAAATTTTAATAATAATAAAAATATAAAATTAAAATTTAAAAAATGATTCTTCTTACCTCTTCGCGTGGTGGATGATCGCCATATTCTCTTGAGAGAAGCACTGATTCTACCCTGTACCGAAAACGAATATTTAAAAGAAAAAAAAAGTAAAAAATAAGAAACTAATAACGCGTCCGTATAAATTATAATCGGCGAACAAACACTGATTCTATCTTCGCGTTTGATTATTCTAATTAAAATTCAATCAGAGCTGTTGTGCTCTAAAAAATATTAAAAATACTATGACGAAACAAACACTGATTCTATTAACCGCATTGCGCGCGGTCACAAATATTTTCTGAAATTAACATTAAATTAGTAGAGGGATGGGGAAAGATAAAAGAAGAAACAATATTTTTTCAATATTTTTCTTCTTCTTCCTATCGAGCATTTGTTCTGAAAATACTGTTTTTTTTTATTTTAACTGATTATGAATTATGTATAAAAATGTTACCAATTATTTATGAATATCTGAAGTTTAAAAAAAAATACTCGTTGTCAGATTTTAAAATTTAACTTTTAATGATAAACCATGAAAATTTCTGATATATTTTTTATTTTTTCACTTTCATTTAAATAGAATGTAATTTTATTACGAATTGCTTAATAACAACCACTAATAATTCAATAAAATAGAATAAAAATTTATACATACGAAATATAAAATTTTACCGCGTCATCAAGAAAGACATGGCGTCCATATTGGAATTTTTCCCGCCTTTTAAGAGCTATCACGTTCAATATCAATTAAACCTGTGCAGAAAAAAAATCAAAACTTCTAAATAAATGAATGAAATATATTAAAATTAGATTATGTTAAAGTGTTATAACAATTAAATCAAATAAAAACTCACATAAGTTATCTTATTAAATTCGACACTCGAATTATATGATGTATAAAGAATTTAAAATGATTTAGTTGACAAACAATTATCAATTCTAACAAAACTAACTAAAATATTGAATGTATTAATTAAATAAAAACGCACAAATGATAAAAAAAAAATAACTATAGTATTAAAAACAAAAAATAGTAATATAATATTAAAATATTACGCACTAAATAGAACACACGTCTCGAGAAAATTTCAAACGTCTAATTGCCACGACGAATCAACGAACAATGTCACTTTACTGCGCGATTTGACTTCGCGCATGGAATAACAAAATGGAGAGGGGATACGCCCGGCAATTCGACAAGCTAAAATATGTTTGAACACGAATTCTTAGAAACGATCAAACATAAAGAATATTTCTAGCCTCGAGCAAAATATAAACGATAGACCACAAAAAAGAAAACAATAAATATATACGGGAGACTTTGTATACAATATATATACATTCGGAAAAATATATATCATTTCAATAATTTTATTTCACGAAATGAATTCACAACGAATCGTAAAAAATTTCTTTTATTTTAATACGACTAAGATTATAAAAAAATAAAGATCAAAAACATAAAACAAACGTATATAATTAAAATTATATTTAAGAAAATTAATATACGATTTCAAATTCTGTCTCGAAATATTTCGATACGCGACGCTACTAATGACGCAACAGGTAAATGAACAATCGAAGGAAAAAACACAAAGAAACGCAAAAGACTAATTAATTTCGTTCTCATTACACTGAATGGATTATTAAAAAAACTAAATTAGCAATAATTGATAAATTTGATAATAATAAGAGTAAAATAACTTACTGCGTAATCCGAATTTGCGATGATCCGTCCTCTTGTCACAATTTTCAACTGTAGACTGACGCCACTTTGATGCGCATTACGATGCGCACAATGATGCGCACTATGATGCGCACTGATTCGCCCGCGTCTCGAATTAAACGACGCTCTGATTGGTTGGCACTTATTTTCTTCAATTAAAAACCGCGCGAAAAATTAAAATATCATATAATATAAATAAATTGTTGTTATTTGTAATATTGGAATCTTGCAATATTATATTGATTAGAAAAACAAAATAAAATTATTAATAAAATTATTAATTTAACAAAATAGTTAAATTGAATAAAAGAGATTATAATGTAGAGAAGAAGAAATTTAATACAAATATTGATTAAATTAATAAATAAAAGTAAAACACAAGAAAGAAATTTAACAAAAAAATTTAAACAAATTTATAAAAATTAAAAGAATAAAAAAATTATAAAATATAAACATAGTATAACATAGTAACTAAATTTAATATAATTAAAACACAAGAGTTCAATTTAACTTCAAAATAAATAAATTTAAGACATTAAATTAAGAAAATAAAAGAAAGTAATATAACATAAAAATCAATAAAACAGAAAAACTTAAAAAAAAAAAAAAAAAAAAGAATATAATATAAAGATTCAAAGAAATTAGAAAAGATTGAAATATAAATAAAATATTTTATATTGAGATGAACAATCTGAAAATGAATTGATATATAAAAATAGAATTTAACACATATATTAATTGAATTGGAAAAAATATGTAAAAATATCTATAAAAAAAATTTAACATTACAATATATAAATAATAAATAAAATATAAAAAAAGAAAATAACATAAAAGTCATTATAAAATAAAAAAGGATTAAAACATAAAAGAAGAATTTAATCTCAAAGTTAAAAAAATCTAAATCTAAAAATTTAAAACAAAAAAGAATTTAACATAAGTTAAACATATTAATTGAATTAGAGAAAACATATATAAAAAAAAATTTAATATTATAAATTTGCTAAATTTAATTGTTTAATTTGTTTAAACGTTTTTCTTGATTTAGGTAACATTTCTGTTAAATTCTTTTTTTATTTTTATTTTAATTCTTTTAAATTATTTTTAACTTTGAAATTCCACTTTTTTATTTCCATATTTCCATTTTCTTTTATTTCTTTTTCTAAAATAATTCTAACTTCTATATTATACTCTCTACTTCATGTTTTTTTTTCATTATTTATGTATTACAATGTTAAATTCTTCTCTTATATATTACAACATATAAGAGAATTTAATATAAATAATATATAAATAATGAATAAACACAATACAAACATAATAAGAGAATATAATATAAAAATTAACTATTATAATGTGAAAAAGGATTGAAACATTGAAGAAGAATTGAATTTTAAGTAAAGTTAAAAATCTTAAAAAGCTAAAACATCAAAAAAAATTCAGCATAAATGTTTATTGAATTAGAAGAAAAGAAAAACATAAAAAAGAAATTTAATATGACAATTAAATAAATCTAATAAATTTGCATATAAGAAAAGAACTTAACATTGTAAATTTTGCTACATTTAATTGTTTTGATTAAATGTTTTTATATTAGTTAAATTTAAGTAGTATTTCTATTAAATACTTTTTTTTATGTTTTCTTTTAGATTTTGTTAACATTGAGATTAAATTCTTCTTCCATCTTCCAATCTTTTACTATTTTATAGCAATGAAAATTTTATCTTATATTGTCTTCTTATATTTATATACTTTTTGTATATTTTATTCATTATTTATATGTTATAACAATAAATTTTTTTACATGTTACAACATAACAATTATATAAATTTAACAAATTTGCAACATAATTATATATTAAATAATTAGTAAAACATAAAAAGAGAATATAAGATAAAAGTTAAATTGTTATACAATGAGAAAGGATTGAAACATTGGAGAAGAATTTAATTTCAAAGTTAAAAAACCAAAAAAATTAAAACATCAAAAAAGAATTCAGCAAAAGTGATTAATTTAATCAGAAGAAAAAAACATAAGAAAGAAATTATATAATAACATGAGAGTTAACTAAATTTAACAAAGCAATATATGAAAAAAGAATTAAACATTAATACACAAAAAATGTATGATTATACAAATTTGAAAAAGGAATGCAATATAGAAATCAATTAGTACTCCTCATAATTTAAATGAATGTTTTAATCCTTTTTTATTTTATAGTGATTACTTTTTTTTTATTTTGTCTTCTTATATTTATGTATTTATTCATTATTTATATATTATAATATTTATATATATAATGTTTTCACATGTTATAATATAACAAGTAATTAAATCTAACAAAGCTGTAACATATAAGAAAAGAATTTAACATTGTAACATATAAATAATAAATAAAACATAAAAAGAGAATATAAGATAAAAGTTAAATTGTTATACAATGAGAAAGGATTGAAACATTGGAGAAGAATTTAATTTCAAAGTTAAAAAACCAAAAAAATTAAAACATCAAAAAAGAATTCAGCAAAAGTGATTAATTTAATTAGAAGAAAAAAACATAAGAAAGAAATTATATAATAACATGAGAGTTAACTAAATTTAACAAAGCAATATATGAAAAAAGAATTAAACATTAATACACAAAAAAATGTATGATTATACAAATTTGAAAAAGGAATGCAATATAGAAATCAATTAGTACTCCTCATAATTTAAATGAATGTTTTAATCCTTTCTTATTTTATAGTGATTACTCTTTTCTTATTTTGTCTTCTAATATTTATGTATTTATTCATTATTTATATATTATAATATTTATATATATAATGTTTTCACATGTTATAATATAACAAGTAATTAAATCTAACAAAGCTGTAACATATAAGAAAAGAATTTAACATTGTAACATATAAATAATAAATAAAACATAAAAAGAGAATATAAGATAAAAGTTAAATTGTTATACAATGAGAAAGGATTGAAACATTGGAGAAGAATTTAATTTCAAAGTTAAAAAACCAAAAAAATTAAAACATCAAAAAAGAATTCAGCAAAAGTGATTAATTGAATTAGAAGAAAAAAACATAAGAAAGAAATTATATAATAACATGAGAGTTAACTAAATTTAACAAAGCAATATAAGAAAAAAGAATTAAACATTAATACACAAAAAAATATATGACTATACAAATTTGAAAAAGGAATGCAATATAGAAATCAATTAGTACTCCTCATAATTTAAATGAATGTTTTAATCCTTTTTTATTTTATAGTGATTACTCTTTTTTTATTTTGTCTTCTTATATTTATGTATTTATTCATTATTTATATATTATAATATTTATATATATAAATGTTTTCACATGTTATAATATAACAAGTAATTAAATCTAACAAAGCTGTAACATATAAGAAAAGAATTTAACATTGTAACATATAAATAATAAATAAAACATAAAAAGAGAATATAAGATAAAAGTTAAATTGTTATACAATGAGAAAGGATTGAAACATTGGAGAAGAATTTAATTTCAAAGTTAAAAAACCTAAAAAATTAAAACATCAAAAAAGAATTCAGCAAAAGTGATTAATTTAATTAGAAGAAAAAAACATAAGAAAGAAATTATATAATAACATGAGAGTTAACTAAATTTAACAAAGCAATATATGAAAAAAGAATTAAACATTAATACACAAAAAAATGTATGATTATACAAATTTGAAAAAGGAATGCAATATAGAAATCAATTAGTACTCCTCATAATTTAAATGAATGTTTTAATCCTTTTTTATTTTATAGTGATTACTTTTTTCTTATTTTGTCTTCTTATATTTATGTATTTATTCATTATTTATATATTATAATATTTATATATATAAATGTTTTTACATGTTATAATATAACAAGTAATTAAATCTAACAAAGCTGTAACATATAAGAAAAGAATTTAACATTGTAACATATAAATAATAAATAAAACATAAAAAGAGAATATAAGATAAAAGTTAAATTGTTATACAATGAGAAAGGATTGAAACATTGGAGAAGAATTTAATTTCAAAGTTAAAAATCTAAAAAATTAAAACATCAAAAAAGAATTCAGCAAAAGTGATTAATTTAATTAGAAGAAAAAAACATAAGAAAGAAATTATATAATAACATGAGAGTTAACTAAATTTAACAAAGCAATATATGAAAAAAGAATTAAACATTAATACACAAAAAAATGTATGATTATACAAATTTGAAAAAGGAATGCAATATAGAAATCAATTAGTACTCCTCATAATTTAAATGAATGTTTTAATCCTTTCTTATTTTATAGTGATTACTCTTTTTTTATTTTGTCTTCTTATATTTATGTATTTATTCATTATTTATATATTATAATATTTATATATATAATGTTTTCACATGTTATAATATAACAAGTAATTAAATCTAACAAAGCTGTAACATATAAGAAAAGAATTTAACATTGTAACATATAAATAATAAATAAAACATAAAAAGAGAATATAAGATAAAAGTTAAATTGTTATACAATGAGAAAGGATTGAAACATTGGAGAAGAATTTAATTTCAAAGTTAAAAATCTAAAAAATTAAAAGATCAAAAAAGAATTCAGCAAAAGTGATTAATTGAATTAGAAGAAAAAAACATAAGAAAGAAATTATATAATAACATGAGAGTTAACTAAATTTAACAAAGCAATATATGAAAAAAGAATTAAACATTAATACACAAAAAAATGTATGATTATACAAATTTGAAAAAGGAATGCAATATAGAAATCAATTAGTACTCCTCATAATTTAAATGAATGTTTTAATCCTTTTTTATTTTATAGTGATTACTTTTTTTTTATTTTGTCTTCTTATATTTATGTATTTATTCATTATTTATATATTATAATATTTATATATATAAATGTTTTTACATGTTATAATATAACAAGTAATTAAATCTAACAAAGCTGTAACATATAAGAAAAGAATTTAACATTGTAACATATAAATAATAAATAAAACATAAAAAGAGAATATAAGATAAAAGTTAAATTGTTATACAATGAGAAAGGATTGAAACATTGGAGAAGAATTTAATTTCAAAGTTAAAAATCTAAAAAATTAAAACATCAAAAAAGAATTCAGCAAAAGTGATTAATTTAATTAGAAGAAAAAAACATAAGAAAGAAATTATATAATAACATGAGAGTTAACTAAATTTAACAAAGCAATATATGAAAAAAGAATTAAACATTAATACACAAAAAAATGTATGATTATACAAATTTGAAAAAGGAATGCAATATAGAAATCAATTAGTACTCCTCATAATTTAAATGAATGTTTTAATCCTTTTTTATTTTATAGTGATTACTTTTTTTTTATTTTGTCTTCTTATATTTATGTATTTATTCATTATTTATATATTATAATATTTATATATTAAATGTTTTTACATGTTATAATATAACAAGTAATTAAATCTAACAAAGCTGTAACATATAAGAAAAGAATTTAACATTGTAACATATAAATAATAAATAAAACATAAAAAGAGAATATAAGATAAAAGTTAAATTGTTATACAATGAGAAAGGATTGAAACATTGGAGAAGAATTTAATTTCAAAGTTAAAAATCTAAAAAATTAAAACATCAAAAAAGAATTCAGCAAAAGTGATTAATTTAATTAGAAGAAAAAAACATAAGAAAGAAATTATATAATAACATGAGAGTTAACTAAATTTAACAAAGCAATATATGAAAAAAGAATTAAACATTAATACACAAAAAAATGTATGATTGTACAAATTTGAAAAAGGAATGCAATATAGAAATCAATTAGTACTCCTCATAATTTAAATGAATGTTTTAATCCTTTTTTATTTTATAGTGACTACTTTTTTTTTTATTTTGTCTTCTTATATTTATGTATTTATTCATTATTTATATATTATAATATTTATATATTAAATGTTTTTACATGTTATAATATAACAAGTAATTAAATCTAACAAAGCTGTAACATATAAGAAAAGAATTTAACATTGTAACATATAAATAATAAATAAAACATAAAGAGAATATAAGATAAAAGTTAAAATATAAGATAAAAATTGTTATACATAAAAAAGAATTGAAATATAAATTAATAAAATGTGAATTGTTATTATATTGAAAATCCTAAAGTAATTTAATTAACAATCAATTATTTATTTGGAAAAAAAATAATCAAATCTTTAAGATAAAAAGTAAAAACTATATAAAATTAAATTAATCGTATTAAAATAAAATAATAAGTTAACTCAAAAAAAATTTTAAATTTTAAAATTTTTAAAAACTTAAAATTTTAAAAATCCTAATTAATAATGATAATTGTAATGGTCAAAAAAAAACAAATAAAAAACATATGGGATTTATAAATAATAGGAAGAACAGAACATCCCATTGTTTATAAATCCCATATGTCAAGAAAGTTAAATATTTCTTCTAATCTAACCCTATTCTAAATCCTATCCTACATGATATAAAAATTAAAATATTTATTTGATGATGTAATCCATTCCGTTGAAAATTGAAGAGGATTTCTGAAACAGACTATAAAACAGAATTAAATGAAACTCAATGATAAAAATAATTAGTTTTTAGCAAATCACACATTTATTTTGTATCTTTTTTTTTCTTCTTTATTTTCTTCAAACCATTCATTCATATCTGTAACAAACTCAATTATTGGATTAATAATTAAAAAATAATTTGCATTTAGGAATGGATATTAAAAAAAAAAAATCAAATTATCAAAATGTTGTTAAGCAATTCATGATTTTAAATG
>NW_028256537.1:0-6461 GCF_048593485.1 Apis florea
CTCTCACAAACATCGAACACGAATGAATTTCTCAAAATCGTAAAAAAAAAAACAAGTAAAACGAATGTATAGAAAAACTATATTAAGACGAAGCAACAAGTGAATTCGAATCTCGATTCAACGAAGGCACGAAATATTCGGTATTCTCGACGGAAACGATCGACGAAAAAAACGCAAAGAAATTCAAAGTATATAATTAATTTCGACATTTCAATAATAAATAAATTATTAAATAAACAAAAATGATAATAAATTTATAAATTTGATGATAGAATATGATCAAAATTACTTACTGCGCAGTAGAATTTTCGAAGCCGGCGACGACGCGTCCTCTCACTATGACTTTCCACAGAAGACTGACGCCGCGCGCCAAAATTTTCTTACCGGCTTTCTGATTGGTTGGCGTCCTACATCAATTCGATAATCGAAATCGCACAGAAAATTAAAATATTATTTATCCTAATTAATAATAATAAAAATGAATTATTAATTTATTTTAAATTATTAATAAATTTTAATTTATTATTTATTTATTTCACTCTTAAATTTATATATTTTTTTATTAATTTATTTATTTATTAATTTATTTATCGATTATCGATTTATCGAATTTATTTACTGAATTATTATATCATTTTTTTTAATGATTTATTTTTAGATTTTTTTATAAATTTCTTTAAATTGCTCATTTATGTACACGTGCAATCATTTATTTATTAATTTTTCATATTTTTATACAATTATTTATAAATTTATTTGCATAACATATTTGTTTATATACTTATTTCTCCATTTCTCCAATGATTTATTCACAGACATTTTATAGATTTTTTTATTCTTATCAATATTTATTCAATTTTTACATGAATTTATTTAGTTATTTATTATATATTTGCTCATTCATTCCTTTATTTAATTATTTTTATATTTATTTATTTATTCATTTATTATTAATAATTTATTTGTAGACTTCATTGTTATGTCCATTTATGTAGATATTTCATGTATTTACTTCATATAGTTTGTTTATATATATTTGTTCATTCTATTTATTTATTAATTTATCTACTGACTCTTTTATAGATTCTTTTTATTCATTTATGTATACATTAATATACTATATTTACTTACATTTGCTTAATAATTTATTTTTGATCTTTTTTATTTTATTCACTTATATACACATTGCATTATTTATTAATTAATTTTTACTAATTTTATTTAATTATTTATATATTTATTCATTCATTTGATTACTGAATTATTTTTAATCTTTATTTTATTTTGTTCATTTATCATGTATCAATTAATATATTTATTTATTCTTTCATTTATTTAAGTATTTATATATTTATTCGCTCATTTTATTACTCAACAATTTATAAACATTTTTCTATATTTTTCATTTATGAACACATCTTTATTTATTTTATTATATTAATATCATCCAACCTATATTTATTTACCTATTATATATTTAATAACCTATTTCATAACCTATAGACTTATTTGTAACTTTCTTTAATTTATTTATCAATATATCATTATCAAATTATTTCTCTGTTTATTTCTTTCTTTATTAATTTATTTATTTCTTTAATTATTTATTGATATATATTTATTCTTATATATATATAAATATATAAATAACTTTTTGTAAACTAAAAAAACTAATAAAAAACTGTAACAAAATAACAAACTATTTTGTTTTATTCACTTATATTTGTATCAAATTATTTATTTCCTTATTTGCCTATTTTTTTATGTAATTATTCATTCTTATCTTCATTCATTTGTCTATTGATTTTTTTTATAAACATTTTTATTTTGTTCATTTATGTATGTTCAATTTATTAATTTTTTAACTTATTCGTCCATTTATTTTAGCATTTATATGATAATATAATAAATATTTATTGTTTCATTTTATAATGATTCCTGTTTTGTTTATTTATATTTATTTATTATTTACTTATTTCTACATTTATTATGGTAATTATATTCTTATTTATTTTATATATTTCTCTATTTTATCATTTAATCATTTGAATTAATTATAAACTTTTTTATAAACTTCTTTGTCTTTTATTATATATTTATCCATTAATTTATTATTTAGTTAATTATAATTATGTAGATAATTTAATAATAGATGAACAAAAGGTATTATAAACATGTATACAAATTTGTAGATAAATGAAAAATAAGTATATAAGTAAATAATTAAATAAAGTAAGAAGTAAATAAGTAAATAATTTAATACAAATATGAAATAACAAAAGTAAGAAATCTACAGAAAAATCTATACAAATATGTCACTAGACAAATTTGTGAGTAAATATAAATGATTAAAAATTATATAAAATTATATAATATATAAATATATAAATGATATAAATTATTAAAGGAATATATAAGTAACTAATTTGACATATACATAAGTAAATAGAGAAAATGATTACAAAAGTGAATAACTACAAATTACAAGTAAATAATTAGCCTAATAAATAGTCTAAGGAAAACTGATTAAATAACTAGATAAAAAAATAAATTGAAAGATACATAAATCAGTAAAAGACAGAAATTTTTGGAAAATCAACAAATAAATTTTTAGACAAAAAAGTAAATAAATATAAATATAAAAATAAATATAAATAGTAAATAATAAATATAAAAATAAAGTAAATAAATTATGTATATATATTAATAAATATAAAAATAAAGTTAATAAATTATATTAATATATATATTAATAAATATAAAAATAAACTAAATAAATTATGTATATATATATATATATCAATAAATATAAAAATAAAGTAAATAAATTATGTATATATATTAATAAATAAAACACATTATTACAAATTCAGAAAAATCTATAAATAAATAATTGAACTCACAAGATAAATAATTCAATAAATATAATAAATAATAATAAATAATTAAATAAATGTAAAATGAAATAAATACGTTTAAATAAATTGATACATATTTATATGCAAAATAAGTAAATGTATAAAAAAATCCACAAATGATTTTTTAGATAAATGAGAAAGGATTTAAATAATTAAATAAATGAAAGAATAAAAAAAAATATAAATTAAATAATACATGAATGAACAGTACAACATACAAATAAACAAAATAAGAAAGATTATGAAGATGTCTATATTAAACAAATAAAAATAAATATATATTAAATATATAAATATATTTATATTTATTAAATAATATTCATATTATTATTTAATATTTAATATATATATTACATATTAAATAATATTTATTAAATTATATATTTATTATTATTATGTAATATTTAATATATATATATTATATATTAAATAATATTTATTAAATTATATATTTATTAAATAAATATATAAATATTACATAAATAAATAAGTAAATATATATAAATATAAATAAATAAATAAATATTAATAATAATATATAACACAAGTAAATATTAATGCACACATAAATGAACAAAGTAAAAAGGTTTCAAAAAAATCCAAATAAATCACTAGATAAATGAGTGAATAAATAAATAATTTAATAAATTAATAAAGGAATAAATGTGTTTTATTTATTAATATACATAATTTATTTACTTTATTTTTATATTTATTGATATATATATATATATATATATATATATATATATATATATATACATAATTTATTTAGTTTATTTTTATATTTATTAATATATATATTAATATAATTTATTAACTTTATTTTTATATTTATTAATATATATACATAATTTATTTACTTTATTTTTATATTTATTATTTACTATTTATATTTATTTTTATATTTATATTTATTTACTTTTTTGTCTAAAAATTTATTTGTTGATTTTCCAAAAATTTCTGTCTTTTACTGATTTATGTATCTTTCAATTTATTTTTTTATCTAGTTATTTAATCAGTTTTCCTTAGACTATTTATTAGGCTAATTATTTACTTGTAATTTGTAGTTATTCACTTTTGTAATCATTTTCTCTATTTACTTATGTATATGTCAAATTAGTTACTTATATATTCCTTTAATAATTTATATCATTTATATATTTATATATTATATAATTTTATATAATTTTTAATCATTTATATTTACTCACAAATTTGTCTAGTGACATATTTGTATAGATTTTTCTGTAGATTTCTTACTTTTGTTATTTCATATTTGTATTAAATTATTTACTTATTTACTTCTTACTTTATTTAATTATTTACTTATATACTTATTTTTCATTTATCTACAAATTTGTATACATGTTTATAATACCTTTTGTTCATCTATTATTAAATTATCTACATAATTATAATTAACTAAATAATAAATTAATGGATAAATATATAATAAAAGACAAAGAAGTTTATAAAAAAGTTTATAATTAATTCAAATGATTAAATGATAAAATAGAGAAATATATAAAATAAATAAGAATATAATTACCATAATAAATGTAGAAATAAGTAAATAATAAATAAATATAAATAAACAAAACAGGAATCATTATAAAATGAAACAATAAATATTTATTATATTATCATATAAATGCTAAAATAAATGGACGAATAAGTTAAAAAATTAATAAATTGAACATACATAAATGAACAAAATAAAAATGTTTATAAAAAAAATCAATAGACAAATGAATGAAGATAAGAATGAATAATTACATAAAAAAATAGGCAAATAAGGAAATAAATAATTTGATACAAATATAAGTGAATAAAACAAAATAGTTTGTTATTTTGTTACAGTTTTTTATTAGTTTTTTTAGTTTACAAAAAGTTATTTATATATTTATATATATATAAGAATAAATATATATCAATAAATAATTAAAGAAATAAATAAATTAATAAAGAAAGAAATAAACAGAGAAATAATTTGATAATGATATATTGATAAATAAATTAAAGAAAGTTACAAATAAGTCTATAGGTTATGAAATAGGTTATTAAATATATAATAGGTAAATAAATATAGGTTGGATGATATTAATATAATAAAATAAATAAAGATGTGTTCATAAATGAAAAATATAGAAAAATGTTTATAAATTGTTGAGTAATAAAATGAGCGAATAAATATATAAATACTTAAATAAATGAAAGAATAAATAAATATATTAATTGATACATGATAAATGAACAAAATAAAATAAAGATTAAAAATAATTCAGTAATCAAATGAATGAATAAATATATAAATAATTAAATAAAATTAGTAAAAATTAATTAATAAATAATGCAATGTGTATATAAGTGAATAAAATAAAAAAGATCAAAAATAAATTATTAAGCAAATGTAAGTAAATATAGTATATTAATGTATACATAAATGAATAAAAAGAATCTATAAAAGAGTCAGTAGATAAATTAATAAATAAATAGAATGAACAAATATATATAAACAAACTATATGAAGTAAATACATGAAATATCTACATAAATGGACATAACAATGAAGTCTACAAATAAATTATTAATAATAAATGAATAAATAAATAAATATAAAAATAATTAAATAAAGGAATGAATGAGCAAATATATAATAAATAACTAAATAAATTCATGTAAAAATTGAATAAATATTGATAAGAATAAAAAAATCTATAAAATGTCTGTGAATAAATCATTGGAGAAATGGAGAAATAAGTATATAAACAAATATGTTATGCAAATAAATTTATAAATAATTGTATAAAAATATGAAAAATTAATAAATAAATGATTGCACGTGTACATAAATGAGCAATTTAAAGAAATTTATAAAAAAATCTAAAAATAAATCATTAAAAAAAATGATATAATAATTCAGTAAATAAATTCGATAAATCGATAATCGATAAATAAATTAATAAATAAATAAATTAATAAAAAAATATATAAATTTAAGAGTGAAATAAATAAATAATAAATTAAAATTTATTAATAATTTAAAATAAATTAATAATTCATTTTTATTATTATTAATTAGGATAAATAATATTTTAATTTTCTGTGCGATTTCGATTATCGAATTGATGTAGGACGCCAACCAATCAGAAAGCCGGTAAGAAAATTTTGGCGCGCGGCGTCAGTCTTCTGTGGAAAGTCATAGTGAGAGGACGCGTCGTCGCCGGCTTCGAAAATTCTACTGCGCAGTAAGTAATTTTGATCATATTCTATCATCAAATTTATAAATTTATTATCATTTTTGTTTATTTAATAATTTATTTATTATTGAAATGTCGAAATTAATTATATACTTTGAATTTCTTTGCGTTTTTTTCGTCGATCGTTTCCGTCGAGAATACCGAATATTTCGTGCCTTCGTTGAATCGAGATTCGAATTCACTTGTTGCTTCGTCTTAATATAGTTTTTCTATACATTCGTTTTACTTGTTTTTTTTTTTACGATTTTGAGAAATTCATTCGTGTTCGATGTTTGTGAGA
>NW_028256538.1:0-13112 GCF_048593485.1 Apis florea
AGTTTTTTCGGAGAGAAACGGTTCAGACGCTATATTCAAAAGAGTGGAAGGGTATTTTTGATTTTTTAAAATTTTGTAGTTTTTAAACCGCTGTATCTTATCTTCTAGTAGGCGTATTTAGGATTTTTTTGGCTCTTTACAAGCGCGAAACTCTCCTCTTTCGACTGATTTCATTCGGGTTTTTCGGAGATAAACGGTTCAGACGCTATATTCAAAATAGTGGAAGGGTATTTTTGATTTTTTAAAATTTCGTAGTATTTAAACCGCTGTATCTTATCTTCTAGTAGGCGTATTTAGGATTTTTTTGGCTCATTTCAAGCGCGAAACTCTCCTCTTTCGACTCGTTTCATTCGAGTTTTTCGGAGAGAAACGGTTCAGACGCTATATTCAAAATAGTGGAAGGGTATTTTTGATTTTTTAAAATTTTGTAGTTTTTAAACCGCTGTATCTTATCTTCTAGTAGACGTAATTAGGATTTTTTTGGCTCATTTCACTCGCGAAACTCTCCTCTTTCGACTCGTTTCATTCGAGTTTTTCGGAGAGAAACGGTTCAGATGCTATATTCAAAATAGTGGAAGGGTATTATTGATTTTTGAAAATTTCGGAATTTTTAAACCGCTGTATCTTATCTTCTAGTGGGCGTATTTAGGATTTTTTTGGCTCATTTCAAGCGCGAAACTCTTCTCTTTCGAATCATTTCATTCTGGTTTCTCGGAGAGAAACGGTTCAGACGCTATATTCCAAATAGTGGAAGGGTATTTTTGATTTTTTAAAATTTCGAAGTTTTTAAACCGCTGTATCTTATCTTCTAGTAGGCGTATTTAGGATTCTTTTGGCTCATTTCAAGCGCGAAACTCTCCTCTTTCGACTCCTTTCATTCGCGTTTTTTCGGAGAGAAACGGTTCAGACGCTATATTCAAAATAGTGGAAGGGTATTTTTGATTTTTTAAAATTTCGTAGTTTTTAAACCGCTGTATCTTATCTTCTAGTAGGCGTATTTAGGATTTTTTTGGCTCATTTCAAGCGCGAAACTCTCCTCTTTCGACTGATTTCATTCGGGTTTTTCGGAGATAAACGGTTCAGACGCTATATTCAAAATAGTGGAAGGGTATTTTTGATTTTTTAAAATTTCGAAGTATTTAAACCGCTGTATCTTATCTTCTAGTAGGCGTATTTAGGATTTTTTTGGCTCATTTCAAGCGCGAAACTCTCCTCTTTCGACTCGTTTCATTCGAGTTTTTCGGAGAGAAACGGTTCAGACGCTATATTCAAAATAGTGGAAGGGTATTTTTGATTTTTTAAAATTTTGTAGTTTTTAAACCGCTGTATCTTATCTTCTAGTAGACGTAATTAGGATTTTTTTGGCTCATTTCAATCGCGAAGCTCTCCTCTTTCGACTCGTTTCATTCGAGTTTTTCGGAGAGAAACGGTTCAGATGCTATATTCAAAATAGTGGAAGGGTATTATTGATTTTTGAAAATTTCGGAATTTTTAAACCGCTGTATCTTATCTTCTAGTGGGCGTATTTAGGATTTTTTTGGCTCATTTCAAGCGCGAAACTCTTCTCTTTCGAATCATTTCATTCTGGTTTCTCGGAGAGAAACGGTTCAGACGCTATATTCCAAATAGTGGAAGGGTATTTTTGATTTTTTAAAATTTCGAAGTTTTTAAACCGCTGTATCTTATCTTCTAGTAGGCGTATTTAGGATTTTTTTGGCTCATTTCAAGCGCGAAGCTCTCCTCTTTCGACTCGTTTCATTCGAGTTTTTCGGAAAGAAACGGTTCAGACGCTATGTTCAAAATAGTGGAAGGGTAATTTTGATTTTTGAAAATTTCGGAATTTTTAAACCGCTGTATCTTATCTTCTAGTAGGCGTATTTAGGATTTTTTTGGCTCATTTCAAGCGCGAAACTCTCCTCTTTCGACTCGTTTCATTCGAGTTTTTCGGAGAGAAACGGTTCAGACGCTATATTCAAAAGAGTGGAAGGGTATTTCTGATTTTTGAAAATTTCGGAATTTTTAAACCGCTGTATCTTATCTTCTAGTAGGCGTATTTAGGATTTTTTTGGCTCACTACAAGCGCGAAACTCTCCTCTTTCGACTGATGTCATTCGGGTTTTTCGGAGATAAACGGTTCAGACGCTATATTCAAAAGAGTGGAAGGGTATTTTTGATTTTTTAAAATTTCGTAGTTTTTAAACCGCTGTATCTTATCTTCTAGTAGGCGTATTTAGGATTTTTTTGGCTCATTTCAAGCGCGAAACTCTCCTCTTTCGACTCCTTTCATTCGGGTTTTTTCGGAGAGAAACGGTTCAGACGCTATATTTAAAATAGTGGAAGGGTATTTTTGATTTTTTAAAATTTCGAAGTTTTAAACCGCTGTATCTTATCTTCTAGTAGGCGTATTTAGGATTTTTTTGGCTCATTTCAAGCGAGAAACTCTCCTCTTTCGACTCGTTTCATTCGAGTTTTTCGGAGATAAACGGTTCAGACGCTATATTCAAAGAGTGGAAGTATTTTTGATTTTTTAAAATTTCGTAGTCTATAAACCGCTGTATCTTATCTTCTAGTAGGCGTATTTAGGATTTTTTTGGGTCATTTCAAGCGCGAAACTCTCCACTTTCGACTCGTTTCATTCGAGTTTTTCGGAGAGAAACGGTTCAGACGCTATATTCAAAATAGTGGAAGGGTATTTTTGATTTTTTAAAATTTTGTAGTTTTTAAACCGCTGTATCTTATCTTCTAGTAGGCGTAATTAGGATTTTTTTGGCTCATTTCAAGCGCGAAACTCTCCTCTTTCGACTCCTTTCATTCGGGTTTTTTCGGAGGGAAACGGTTCAGACGCTATATTTAAAATAGTGGAAGGGTATTTTTGATTTTTTAAAATTTCGTAGTTTTTAAACCGCTGTATCTTATCTTCTAGTAGGCGTATTTAGGATTTTTTGGCTCAATTCAAGCGCGAAACTCTCCTCTTTCGACTCGTTTCATTCGAGTTTTTCGGAGAGAAACGGTTCAGACGCTAAATTCAAAATAGTGGAAGGGTATTTTTGATTTTTGAAAATTTCGGAATTTTTAAACCGCTGTATCTTATCTTCTAGTGGGCGTATTTAGGATTTTTTTGGCTCATTTCAAGCGCGAAACTCTTCTCTTTCGAATCATTTCATTCTGGTTTCTCGGAGAGAAACGGTTCAGACACTATATTCAAAATAGTGGAAGGGTATTTTTGATTTTTTAAAATTTCGTCGTATTTAAACCGCTGTATCTTATCTTCTAGTAGACGTAATTAGGATTTTTTTGGCTCATTTCAAGCGCGAAGCTCTCCTCTTTCGACTCGTTTCATTCGAGTTTTTCGGAGAGAAACGGTTCAGATGCTATATTCAAAATAGTGGAAGGGTATTTTTGATTTTTGAAAATTTCGTAATTTTTAAACCGCTGTATCTTATCTTCTAGTGGGCGTATTTAGGATTTTTTTGGCTCATTTCAAGCGCGAAACTCTTCTCTTTCGAATCATTTCATTCTGGTTTCTCGGAGAGAAACGGTTCAGACACTATATTCAAAATAGTGGAAGGATATTTTTGATTTCTTAAAATTTCGAAGTTTTTAAACCGCTGTATCTTATCTTCTTGTAGGCGTATTTAGGATTTTTTGGGTCATTTCAAGCGCGAAACTCTCCTCTTTCGACTCGTTTCATTCGGGTTTTTCGGAGAGAAACAGTTCAGACGCTATATTCAAAATAGTGGAAGGATATTTTTGATTTTTTAAAATTTCGTAGTATTTCAACCGCTGTATCTTATCTTCTAGTAGGCGTATTTAGGATTTTTTTGGCTCTTTACAAGCGCGAAACTCTCCTCTTTCGACTCGTTTCATTCGGGTTTTTCGGAGATAAACGGTTCAGACGCTATATTCAAAATAGTGGAAGGGTATTTTTGATTTTTTAAAATTTCGTCGTATTTAAACCGCTGTATCTTATCTTCTAGTAGGCGTATTTAGGATTTTTTTGGCTCATTTCAAGCGCGAAACTCTCCTCTTTCGACTCCTTTCATTCGCGTTTTTTCGGAGAGAAACGGTTCAGACGCTATATTTAAAATAGTGGAAGGGTATTTTTGATTTTTTAAAATTTCGTAGTTTTTAAACCGCTGTATCTTATCTTCTAGTAGGCGTATTTAGGATTTTTTGGCTCAATTCAAGCGCGAAACTCTCCTCTTTCGACTCGTTTCATTCGAGTTTTTCGGAGAGAAACGGTTCAGACGCTATATTCAAAATAGTGGAAGGGTATTTTTGATTTTTGAAAATTTCGGAATTTTTAAACCGCTGTATCTTATCTTCTAGTGGGCGTATTTAGGATTTTTTTGGCTCATTTCAAGCGCGAAACTCTTCTCTTTCGAATCATTTCATTCTGGTTTCTCGGAGAGAAACGGTTCAGACGCTATATTCAAAATAGTGGAAGGATATTATTGATTTCTTAAAATTTCGAAGTTTTTAAACCGCTGTATCTTATCTTCTAGTAGGCGTATTTAGGATTTTTTGGCTCATTTCAAGCGCGAAACTCTCCTCTTTCGACTCGTTTCATTCGGGTTTTTCGGAGAGAAACAGTTCAGACGCTATATTCAAAATAGTGGAAGGGTATTTTTGATTTTTTAAAATTTCGTAGTATTTCAACCGCTGTATCTTATCTTCTAGTAGGCGTATTTAGGATTTTTTTGGCTCTTTACAAGCGCTAAACTCTCCTCTTTCGACTCGTTTCATTCGGGTTTTTCGGAGAGAAACGGTTCAGACGCTATATTCAAAATAGTGGAAGGGTATTTTTGATTTTTTAAAATTTCGTCGTATTTAAACCGCTGTATCTTATCTTCTAGTAGGCGTATTTAGGATTTTTTTGGCTCATTTCAAGCGCGAAACTCTCCTCTTTCGACTCCTTTCATTCGCGTTTTTTCGGAGATAAACGGTTCAGACGCTATATTCAAAATAGTGGAAGGGTATTTTTGATTTTTTAAAATTTCGTAGTTTTTAAACCGCTGTATCTTATCTTCTAGTAGGCGTATTTAGGATTTTTTGGCTCAATTCAAGCGCGAAACTCTCCTCTTTCGACTCATTTCATTCTAGTTTCTCGGAGAGAAACGGTTCAGACGCTATATTCAAAATAGTGGAAGGGTATTTTTGATTTTTTAAAATTTCGTAGTTTTTAAACCGCTGTATCTTATCTTCTAGTAGACGTATTTAGGATTTTTTTGGCTCATTTCAAGCGCGAAGCTCTCCTCTTTCGACTCGTTTCATTCGAGTTTTTCGGAGAGAAACGGTTCAGACGCTATATTCAAAATAGTGGAAGGGTATTTTTGATTTTTGAAAATTTCGGAATTTTTAAACCGCTGTATCTTATCTTCTAGTGGGCGTATTTAGGATTTTTTTGGCTCATTTCAAGCGCGAAACTCTTCTCTTTCGAATCATTTCATTCTGGTTTCTCGGAGAGAAACGGTTCAGACACTATATTCAAAATAGTGGAAGGATATTTTTGATTTCTTAAAATTTCGAAGTTTTTAAACCGCTGTATCTTATCTTCTTGTAGGCGTATTTAGGATTTTTTGGGTCATTTCAAGCGCGAAACTCTCCTCTTTCGACTCGTTTCATTCGGGTTTTTCGGAGAGAAACAGTTCAGACGCTATATTCAAAATAGTGGAAGGATATTTTTGATTTTTTATAATTTCGTAGTATTTCAACCGCTGTATCTTATCTTCTAGTAGGCGTATTTAGGATTTTTTTGGCTCTTTACAAGCGCGAAACTCTCCTCTTTCGACTCGTTTCATTCGGGTTTTTCGGAGATAAACGGTTCAGACGCTATATTCAAAATAGTGGAAGGGTATTTTTGATTTTTTAAAATTTCGTCGTATTTAAACCGCTGTATCTTATCTTCTAGTAGGCGTATTTAGGATTTTTTTGGCTCATTTCAAGCGCGAAACTCTCCTCTTTCGACTCCTTTCATTCGCGTTTTTTCGGAGAGAAACGGTTCAGACGCTATATTTAAAATAGTGGAAGGGTATTTTTGATTTTTTAAAATTTCGAAATTTTAAACCGCTGTATCTTATCTTCTAGTAGGCGTATTTAGGATTTTTTTGGCTCATTTCAAGCGCGAAACTCTCCTCTTTCGACTCGTTTCATTCGAGTTTTTCGGAGATAAACGGTTCAGACGCTATATTCCAAATAGTGGTAGGGTATTTTTGATTTTTTAAAATTTCGATGTTTTTAAACCGCTGTATCTTATCTTCTAGTAGGCGTATTTAGGATTTTTTTGGCTCATTTCAAGCGCGAAACTCTCCTCTTTCGACTCGTTTCATTCGAGTTTTTCGGAGTGAAACGGTTCAGACGCTATATTCAAAATAGTGGAAGGGTATTTTTGATTTTTTAAAATTTTGTAGTTTTTAAACCGCTGTATCTTATCTTCTAGTAGACGTAATTAGGATTTTTTTGGCTCATTTCAAGCGCGAAGCTCTCCTCTTTCGACTCGTTTCATTCGAGTTTTTCGGAGAGAAACGGTTCAGATGCTATATTCAAAATAGTGGAAGGGTATTTTTGATTTTTGAAAATTTCGGAATTTTTAAACCGCTGTATCTTATCTTCTAGTGGGCGTATTTAGGATTTTTTTGGCTCATTTCAAGCGCGAAACTCTTCTCTTTCGAATCATTTCATTCTGGTTTCTCGGAGAGAAACGGTTCAGACACTATATTCAAAATAGTGGAAGGATATTTTTGATTTCTTAAAATTTCGAAGTTTTTAAACCGCTGTATCTTATCTTCTTGTAGGCGTATTTAGGATTTTTTGGGTCATTTCAAGCGCGAAACTCTCCTCTTTCGACTCGTTTCATTCGGGTTTTTCGGAGAGAAACAGTTCAGACGCTATATTCAAAATAGTGGAAGGATATTTTTGATTTTTTAAAATTTCGTAGTATTTCAACCGCTGTATCTTATCTTCTAGTAGGCGTATTTAGGATTTTTTTGGCTCATTTCAAGCGCGAAACTCTCCTCTTTCGACTCGTTTCATTCTAGTTTTTCGGAGAGAAACGGTTCAGACGCTATATTCAAAAGAGTGGAAGGGTATTTTTGATTTTTTAAAATTTTGTAGTTTTTAAACCGCTGTATCTTATCTTCTAGTAGGCGTATTTAGGATTTTTTTGGCTCTTTACAAGCGCGAAACTCTCCTCTTTCGACTGATTTCATTCGGGTTTTTCGGAGATAAACGGTTCAGACGCTATATTCAAAATAGTGGAAGGGTATTTTTGATTTTTTAAAATTTCGTAGTATTTAAACCGCTGTATCTTATCTTCTAGTAGGCGTATTTAGGATTTTTTTGGCTCATTTCAAGCGCGAAACTCTCCTCTTTCGACTCGTTTCATTCGAGTTTTTCGGAGAGAAACGGTTCAGACGCTATATTCAAAATAGTGGAAGGGTATTTTTGATTTTTTAAAATTTTGTAGTTTTTAAACCGCTGTATCTTATCTTCTAGTAGACGTAATTAGGATTTTTTTGGCTCATTTCACTCGCGAAGCTCTCCTCTTTCGACTCGTTTCATTCGAGTTTTTCGGAGAGAAACGGTTCAGATGCTATATTCAAAATAGTGGAAGGGTATTATTGATTTTTGAAAATTTCGGAATATTTAAACCGCTGTATCTTATCTTCTAGTGGGCGTATTTAGGATTTTTTTGGCTCATTTCAAGCGCGAAACTCTTCTCTTTCGAATCATTTCATTCTGGTTTCTCGGAGAGAAACGGTTCAGACGCTATATTCCAAATAGTGGAAGGGTATTTTTGATTTTTTAAAATTTCGAAGTTTTTAAACCGCTGTATCTTATCTTCTAGTAGGCGTATTTAGGATTTTTTTGGCTCATTTCAAGCGCGAAGCTCTCCTCTTTCGACTCTTTTCATTCGAGTTTTTCGGAAAGAAACGGTTCAGACGCTATGTTCAAAATAGTGGAAGGGTATTTTTGATTTTTGAAAATTTCGTAATTTTTAAACCGCTGTATCTTATCTTCTAGTAGGCGTATTTAGGATTTTTTTGGCTCATTTCAAGCGCGAAACTCTCCTCTTTCGACTCGTTTCATTCGAGTTTTTCGGAGAGAAACGGTTCAGACGCTATATTCAAAATAGTGGAAGGGTATTTCTGATTTTTGAAAATTTCGGAATTTTTAAACCGCTGTATCTTATCTTCTAGTAGGCGTATTTAGGATTTTTTTGGCTCATTACAAGCGCGAAACTCTCCTCTTTCGACTGATGTCATTCGGGTTTTTCGGAGATAAACGGTTCAGACGCTATATTCAAAATAGTGGAAGGGTATTTTTGATTTTTTAAAATTTCGTAGTTTTTAAACCGCTGTATCTTATCTTCTAGTAGGCGTATTTAGGATTTTTTTGGCTCATTTCAAGCGCGAAACTCTCCTCTTTCGACTCGTTTCATTCGGGTTTTTTCGGAGAGAAACGGTTCAGACGCTATATTCAAAATAGTGGAAGGGTATTTTTGATTTTTTAAAATTTCGAAGTTTTAAACCGCTGTATCTTATCTTCTAGTAGGCGTATTTAGGATTTTTTTGGCTCATTTCAAGCGCGAAACTCTCCTCTTTCGACTCGTTTCATTCGAGTTTTTCGGAGATAAACGGTTCAGACGCTATATTCAAAGAGTGGAAGTATTTTTGATTTTTTAAAATTTCGTAGTCTATAAACCGCTGTATCTTATCTTCTAGTAGGCGTATTTAGGATTTTTTTGGGTCATTTCAAGCGCGAAACTCTCCACTTTCGACTCGTTTCATTCGAGTTTTTCGGAGAGAAACGGTTCAGACGCTATATTCAAAAGAGTGGAAGGGTATTTTTGATTTTTTAAAATTTTGTAGTTTTTAAACCGCTGTATCTTATCTTCTAGTAGGCGTATTTAGGATTTTTTTGGCTCTTTTCAAGCGCGAAACTCTCCTCTTTCGACTCATTTCATTCGAGTTTTTCGGAGATAAACGGTTCAGACGCTATATTCAAAATAGTGGAAGGGTATTTTTGATTTTTTAAAATTTCGTAGTATTTAAACCGCTGTATCTTATCTTCTAGTAGGCGTATTTAGGATTTTTTTGGCTCATTTCAAGCGCGAAACTCTCCTCTTTCGACTCGTTTCATTCGAGTTTTTCGGAGAGAAACGGTTCAGACGCTATATTCAAAATAGTGGAAGGGTATTTTTGATTTTTTAAAATTTTGTAGTTTTTAAACCGCTGTATCTTATCTTCTAGTAGACGTAATTAGGATTTTTTTGGCTCATTTCAATCGCGAAACTCTCCTCTTTCGACTCGTTTCATTCGAGTTTTTCGGAGAGAAACGGTTCAGACGCTATATTCAAAATAGTGGAAGGGTATTTTTGATTTTTTAAAATTTCGTAATTTTTAAACCGCTGTATCTTATCTTCTAGTGGGCGTATTTAGGATTTTTTTGGCTCATTTCAAGCGCGAAACTCTCCTCTTTCGACTCGTTTCATTCGGGTTTTTCGGAGAGAAACAGTTCAGACGCTATATTCAAAATAGTGGAAGGATATTTTTGATTTTTTAAAATTTCGTAGTATTTCAACCGCTGTATCTTATCTTCTAGTAGGCGTATTTAGGATTTTTTTGGCTCATTTCAAGCGCGAAACTCTCCTCTTTCGACTCGTTTCATTCGAGTTTTTCGGAGAGAAACGGTTCAGACGCTATATTCAAAAGAGTGGAAGGGTATTTTTGATTTTTTAAAATTTTGTAGTTTTTAAACCGCTGTATCTTATCTTCTAGTAGGCGTATTTAGGATTTTTTTGGCTCTTTACAAGCGCGAAACTCTCCTCTTTCGACTGATTTCATTCGGGTTTTTCGGAGATAAACGGTTCAGACGCTATATTCAAAATAGTGGAAGGGTATTTTTGATTTTTTAAAATTTCGTAGTATTTAAACCGCTGTATCTTATCTTCTAGTAGGCGTATTTAGGATTTTTTTGCTCATTTCAAGCGCGAAACTCTCCTCTTTCGACTCCTTTCATTCGCGTTTTTTCGGAGAGAAACGGTTCAGACGCTATATTTAAAATAGTGGAAGGGTATTTTTGATTTTTTAAAATTTCGAAATTTTAAACCGCTGTATCTTATCTTCTAGTAGGCGTATTTAGGATTTTTTTGGCTCATTTCAAGCGCGAAACTCTCCTCTTTCGACTCGTTTCATTCGAGTTTTTCGGAGATAAACGGTTCAGACGCTATATTCCAAATAGTGGTAGGGTATTTTTGATTTTTTAAAATTTCGATGTTTTTAAACCGCTGTATCCTATCTTCTAGTAGGCGTATTTAGGATTTTTTTGGCTCATTTCAAGCGCGAAACTCTCCTCTTTCGACTCGTTTCATTCGAGTTTTTCGGAGAGAAACGGTTCAGACGCTATATTCAAAATAGTGGAAGGGTATTTTTGATTTTTTAAAATTTTGTAGTTTTTAAACCGCTGTATCTTATCTTCTAGTAGACGTAATTAGGATTTTTTTGGCTCATTTCAAGCGCGAAGCTCTCCTCTTTCGACTCGTTTCATTCGAGTTTTTCGGAGAGAAACGGTTCAGATGCTATATTCAAAATAGTGGAAGGGTATTTTTGATTTTTGAAAATTTCGGAATTTTTAAACCGCTGTATCTTATCTTCTAGTGGGCGTATTTAGGATTTTTTTGGCTCATTTCAAGCGCGAAACTCTTCTCTTTCGAATCATTTCATTCTGGTTTCTCGGAGAGAAACGGTTCAGACGCTATATTCCAAATAGTGGAAGGGTATTTTTGATTTTTTAAAATTTCGAAGTTTTTAAACCGCTGTATCTTATCTTCTAGTAGGCGTATTTAGGATTTTTTTGGCTCATTTCAAGCGCGAAGCTCTCCTCTTTCGACTCGTTTCATTCGAGTTTTTCGGAAAGAAACGGTTCAGACGCTATGTTCAAAATAGTGGAAGGGTAATTTTGATTTTTGAAAATTTCGGAATATTTAAACCGCTGTATCTTATCTTCTAGTAGGCGTATTTAGGATTTTTTTGGCTCATTTCAAGCGCGAAACTCTCCTCTTTCGACTCGTTTCATTCGAGTTTTTCGGAGAGAAACGGTTCAGACGCTATATTCAAAAGAGTGGAAGGGTATTTTTGATTTTTGAAAATTTCGGAAATTTTAAACCGCTGTATCTTATCTTCTAGTAGGCGTATTTAGGATTTTTTTGGCACATTACAAGCGCGAAACTCTCCTCTTTCGACTGATGTCATTCGGGTTTTTCGGAGATAAACGGTTCAGACGCTATATTCAAAAGAGTGGAAGGGTATTTTTGATTTTTTAAAATTTCGTAGTTTTTAAACCGCTGTATCTTATCTTCTAGTAGGCGTATTTAGGATTTTTTTGGCTCATTTCAAGCGCGAAACTCTCCTCTTTCGACTCCTTTCATTCGGGTTTTTTCGGAGAGAAACGGTTCAGACGCTATATTCAAAATAGTGGAAGGGGGTATTTTTGATTTTTTAAAATTTCGAAGTTTTAAACCGCTATATCTTACCTTCTAGTAGGCGTATTTAGGATTTTTTTGGCTCATTTCAAGCGCGAAACTCTCCTCTTTCGACTCGTTTCATTCGAGTTTTTCGGAGATAAACGGTTCTGACGCTATATTCCAAATAGTGGAAGGGTATTTTTGATTTTTTAAAATTTCGATGTTTTTAAACCGCTGTATCTTATCTTCTAGTAGGCGTTATTAGGATTTTTTTGGCTCATTTCAAGCGCGAAACTCTCCTCTTTCGACTCGTTTCATTCGAGTTTTTCGGAGAGAAACGGTTTAGACGCTATATTCAAAATAGTGGAAGGGTATTTTTGATTTTTGAAAATTTCGGAATTTTTAAACCGCTGTATCTTATCTTCTAGTGGGCGTATTTAGGATTTTTTTGGCTCATTTCAAGCGCGAAACTCTTCTCTTTCGAATCATTTCATTCTGGTTTCTCGGAGAGAAACGGTTCAGACGCTATATTCCAAATAGTGGAAGGGTATTTTTGATTTTTTAAAATTTCGAAGTATTTAAACCGCTGTATCTTATCTTCTAGTAGGCGTATTTAGGATTTTTTTGGCTCATTTCAAGCGCGAAGCTCTCCTCTTTCGACTCGTTTCATTCGAGTTTTTCGGAGAGAAACGGTTCAGACGCTATATTCAAAATAGTGGAAGGGTAATTTTGATTTTTGAAAATTTCGGAATTTTTAAACCGCTGTATCTTATCTTCTAGTAGGCGTATTTAGGATTTTTTTGGCTCATTTCAAGCGCGAAACTCTCCTCTTTCGACTCGTTTCATTCGAGTTTTTCGGAGAGAAACGGTTCAGACGCTATATTCAAAAGAGTGGAAGGGTATTTTTGATTTTTTAAAATTTCGGAATTTTTAAACCGCTGTATCTTATCTTCTAGTAGGCGTATTTAGGATTTTTTTGGCTCATTACAAGCGCGAAACTCTCCTCTTTCGACTGATGTCATTCGGGTTTTTCGGAGATAAACGGTTCAGACGCTATATTCAAAAGAGTGGAAGGGTATTTTTGATTTTTTAAAATTTCGTAGTTTTTAAACCGCTGTATCTTATCTTCTAGTAGGCGTATTTAGGATTTTTTTGGCTCATTTCAAGCGCGAAACTCTCCTCTTTCGACTCCTTTCATTCGGGTTTTTTCGGAGAGAAACGGTTCAGACGCTATATTTAAAATAGTGGAAGGGTATTTTTGATTTTTTAAAATTTCGAAGTTTTAAACCGCTGTATCTTATCTTCTAGTAGGCGTATTTAGGATTTTTTTGGCTCATTTCAAGCGAGAAACTCTCCTCTTTCGACTCGTTTCATTCGAGTTTTTCGGAGATAAACGGTTCTGACGCTATATTCCAAATAGTGGAAGGGTATTTTTGATTTTTTAAAATTTCGATGTTTTTAAACCGCTGTATCTTATCTTCTAGTAGGCGTAATTAGGATTTTTTTGGCTCATTTCAAGCGCGAAACTCTCCTCTTTCGACTCGTTTCATTCGAGTTTTTCGGAGAGAAACGGTTCAGACGCTATATTCAAAATAGTGGAAGGGTATTTTTGATTTTTGAAAATTTCGGAATTTTTAAACCGCTGTAT
>NW_028256539.1:0-27756 GCF_048593485.1 Apis florea
ACCTCTTTCGACTCGTTTCATTCGAGTTTTTCGGAGAGAAACGGTTCAGACGCTATATTCAAAATAGTGGAAGGGTATTTTTGATTTTTTAAAATTTTGTAGTTTTTAAACCGCTGTATCTTATCTTCTAGTAGGCGTATTTAGGATTTTTTTGGCTCATTTCAAGCGCGAAACTCTCCTCTTTCGACTCCTTTCATTCGGGTTTTTTCGGAGAGAAACGGTTCAGACGCTATATTCAAAATAGTGAGAGGATATTTTTGATTTTTTAAAATTTCGTAGTTTTTAAACCGCTGTATCTTATCTTCTAGTAGGCGTATTTAGGATTTTTTTGGCTCATTTCAAGCGCGAAACTCTCCTCTTTCGAATCGTTTCATTCGAGTTTTTCGGAGAGAAACGGATCAGACGCTATATTCAAAATAGTGGAAGGATATTTTTGATTTTTTAAAATTTCGAAGTTTTTAAACCGCTGTATCTTATCTTCTAGTAGGCGTATTTAGGATTTTTTTGGGTCATTTCAAGCGCGAAACTCTCCTCTTTCGATTCGTTTCATTCGGGTTTTTCGGAGAGAAACAGTTCAGACGCTATATTCAAAATAGTGGAAGGATATTTTTGATTTTTTAAAATTTCGTAGTATTTAAACCGCTGTATCTTATCTTCTAGTAGGCGTATTTAGGATTTTTTTGGCTCATTTCAAGCGCGAAACTCTCCTCTTTCGACCGATTTCATTCGGGTTTTTCGGAGATAAACGGTTCAGACGCTATATTCAAAATAGTGGAAGGGTATTTTTGATTTTTTAAAATTTCGTAGTATTTAAACCGCTGTATCTTATCTTCTAGTAGGCGTATTTAGGATTTTTTTGGCTCATTTTAAGCGCGAAACTCTCCTCTTTCGACACTTTTCATTCGAATTTTTCGGAGAGAAACGGTTCAGACGCTATATTCAAAATAGTGGAAGGGTATTTTTGATTTTTTAAAATTTTGTAGTTTTTAAACCGCTGTATCTTATCTTCTAGTAGGCGAATTTAGGATTTTTTTGGCTCATTTCAAGCGGGAAACTCTCCTCTTTCGATTCGTTTCATTCGAGTTTTTCGGAGAGAAACGGGTCAGACGCTATATTCAAAATAGTGGAAGGGTATTTTTGATTTTTTAAAATTTCGTAGTTTTTAAACCGCTGTATCTTATCTTCTAGTAGGCGTATTTAGGATTTTTTTGGCTCATTTCAAGCGCGAAACTCTCCTCTTTCGACTCGTTTCATTCGAGTTTTTCGGAGAGAAACGGTTCAGACGCTATATTCAAAATAGTGGAAGGGTATTTTTGATTTTTTAAAATTTTGTAGTTTTTAAACCGCTGTATCTTATCTTCTAGTAGGCGAATTTAGGATTTTTTTGGCTCATTTCAAGCGCGAAACTCTCCTCTTTCGACTCGCTTCATTCGAGTTTTTCGGAGAGAAACGGTTCAGACGCTATATTCAAAATAGTGGAAGGGTATTTTTGATTTTTTAAAATTTCGTAGTTTTTAAACCGCTGTATCATATCTTCTAGTAGGCGTATTTAGGATTTTTTTGGCTCACTTCAAGCGCGAAACTCACCTCTTTCGACTTGTTTCATTCGAGTTTTTCGGAGAGAAACGGTTCAGACGCTATATTCAAAATAGTGGAAGGGTATTTTTGATTTTTTAAAATTTCGTAGTTTTTAAACCGCTATATCTTATCTTCTAGTAGGCGTATTTAGGATTTTTTAGGCTCATTTCAAGCGCGAAACTCTCCTCTTTCGACTCCTTTCATTCGGGTTTTTTCGGAGAGAAACGGTTCAGACGCTATATTCAAAATAGTGAAAGGATATTTTTGATTTTTTAAAATTTCGTAGTTTTTAAACCGCTGTATCTTATCTTCTAGTAGGCGTATTTAGGATTTTTTTGGCTCATTTCAAGCGCGAAACTCTTCTCTTTCGACTCGTTTCATTCGAGTTTTTCGGAGAGAAACGGTTCAGACGCTATATTCAAAATAGTGGAAGGATATTTTTGATTTTTTAAAATTTCGTAGTTTTTAAACCGCTGTATCTTATCTTCTAGTAGGCGTATTTAGGATTTTTTTGGCTCATTTCAAGCGCGAAACTCTCCTCTTTCGAATCGTTTCATTCGAGTTTTTCTGAAAGAAACGGTTCAGACGCTATATTCAAAATAGTGGAAGGATATTTTTGATTTTTTAAAATTTCGAAGTTTTTAAACCGCTGTATCTTATCTTGTAGTAGGCGTATTTAGGATTTTTTTGGGTCATTTCAAGCGCGAAACTCTCCTCTTTCGACTCGTTTCATTCGAGTTTCTCGGAGAGAAACGGTTCAGACGCTATATTCAAAATAGTGGAAGGGTATTTTTGATTTTTTAAAATTTCGTAGTATTTAAACCGCTGTATCTTATCTTCTAGTAGGCGTATTTAGGATTTTTTTGGCTCATTTCAAGCGCGAAACTCTCCTCTTTCGACCGATTTCATTCGGGTTTTTCGGAGATAAACGGTTCAGACGCTATATTCAACATAGTGGAAGGGTATTTTTGATTTTTTAAAATTTCGTAGTATTTAAACCGCTGTATCTTATCTTCTAGTAGGCGTATTTAGGATTTTTTTGGCTCATTTCAAGCGCGAAACTCTCCTCTTTCGACACTTTTCATTCGAATTTTTCGGAGAGAAACGGTTCAGACGCTATATTCAAAATAGTGGAAGGGTATTTTTGATTTTTTAAAATTTTGTAGTTTTTAAACCGCTGTATCTTATCTTCTAGTAGGCGAATTTAGGATTTTTTTGGCTCATTTCAAGCGCGAAGCTCTCCTCTTTCGACTCGTTTCATTCGAGTTTCTCGGAGAGAAACGGTTCAGACGCTATATTCAAAATAGTGGAAGGGTATTTTTGATTTTTTAAAATTTTGTAGTTTTTAAACCGCTGTATCTTATCTTCTAGTAGGCATATTTAGGATTTTTTTGGCTCATTTCAAGCGCGAAACACTCCTCTTTCGACTCGTTTCATTCGAGTTTTTCGGAGAGAAACGGTTCAGACGCTATATTCAAAATAGTGGAAGGGTATTTTTGATTTTTTAAAATTTCGTAGTATTTAAACCGCTGTATCTTATCTTCTAGTAGGCGAATTTAGGATTTTTTTGGCTCATTTCAAGCGCGAAGCTCTCCTCTTTCGACTCGCTTCATTCGAGTTTTTCGGAGAGAAACGGTTCAGACGCTATATTCAAAATAGTGGAAGGGTATCTTTGATTTTTTAAAATTTCGTAGTTTTTAAACCGCTGTATCTTATCTTCTAGTAGGCGTATTTAGGATTTTTTTGGCTCACTTCAAGCGCGAAACTCACCTCTTTCGACTTGTTTCATTCGAGTTTTTCGGAGAGAAACGGTTCAGACGCTATATTCAAAATAGTGGAAGGGTATTTTTGATTTTTTAAAATTTCGTAGTTTTTAAACCGCTGTATCTTATCTTCTAGTAGGCGTATTTAGGATTTTTTAGGCTCATTTCAAGCGCGAAACTCTCCTCTTTCGACTCCTTTCATTCGGGTTTTTTCGGAGAGAAACGGTTCAGACGCTATATTCAAAATAGTGGAAGGATATTTTTGATTTTTTAAAATTTCGTAGTTTTTAAACCGCTGTATCTTATCTTCTAGTAGGCGTATTTAGGATTTTTTTGGCTCATTTCAAGCGCGAAACTCTCCTCTTTCGAATCGTTTCATTCGAGTTTTTCGGAGAGAAACGGTTCAGACGCTATATTCCAAATAGTGGAAGGGTATTTTTGATTTTTTAAAATTTCGAAGTACTTAAACCGCTGTATCTTATCTTCTAATAGGCGTATTTAGGATTTTTTTGGCTCATTTCAAGCGCGAAGCTCTCCTCTTTCGACTCGTTTCATTCGAGTTTTTCGGAGAGAAACGTTTCAGACGCTATATTCAAAATAGTGGAAGGGTATATTTGATTTTTTAAAATTTGGTAGTGTTTAAACCGCTGTATCTTATCTTCTAGTAGGCGTAATTAGGATTTTTTTGGCTCATTTCAAGCGCGAAACTCTCCTCTTTCGATTCGTTTCATTCGAGTTTTTCGGAGAGAAACGGGTCAGACGCTATATTCAAAATAGTGGAAGGGTATATTTGATTTTTTAAAATTTTGTAGTTTTTAAACCGCTGTATCTTATCTTCTAGTAGGCGTATTTAGGATTTTTTGGCTCTTTACAAGCGCGAAACTCTCCTCTTTCGACTGATTTCATTCGGGTTTTTCGGAGATAAACGGTTCAGACGCTATATTCAAAATAGTGGAAGGGTATTTTTGATTTTTTAAAATTTCGTAGTTTTTAAACCGCTGTATCTTATCTTCTAGTAGGCGTATTTTGGATTCTTTTGGCTCATTTCAAGCGCGAAACTCTCCTCTTTCGACTCATTTCATTCGGGTTTTTTCGGAGAGAAACGGTTCAGACGATATATTTAAAATAGTGGAAGGGTATTTTTGATTTTTTAAAATTTCGTAGTTTTTAAACCGCTGATTCTTATCTTCTAGTAGGCGTATTTAGGATTTTTTTGTCTCATTTCAAGCGCGAAACTCTCCTCTTTCGACTCCTTTCATTCGAGTTTTTCGGAGAGAAACGGGTCCGACGCTATATTCAAAATAGTGGAAGGGTATTTTTGATTTTTTAAAATTTCGTAGTTTTTAAACCGCTGTATCTTATCTTCTAGTAGGCGTATTTAGGATTTTTTTTGCTCATTTCAAGCGCGAAACTCTCCTCATTCGACAGGTTTCATTCGAGTTTTTCGGAGAGAAACGGATGAGACGCTATATTCAAAAAAGTGGAAGGGTATTTTTGATTTTTTAAAATTTCGTAGTTTTTAAACCGCTGTATCATATCTTCTAGTAGGCGTATTTAGAATTTTTTTGGCTCCTTACAAGCGCGAAACTCTCCTCTTTCGACTGATTTCATTCGGGTTTCTAGGAGATAAACGGTTCAGACGCTATATTCAAAAGAGTGTAAGGGTATTATTGATTTTTTAAAATTTCGTAGTTTTTAAACCGCTGTATCTTATCTTCTACTAGGCGTATTTAGGATTTTTTTGGCTCATTTCAAGCGCGAAACTCTCCTCTTTCGACTCCTTTCATTCGGGTTTTTTCGGAGAGAAACGGTTCAGACGCTATATTCAAAATTGTGGAAGGGTATTTTTGATTTTTTAAAATTTCGTAGCCTTTAAACCGCTGTATCTTATCTTCTAGTAGGCGTATTTAGGATTTTTTTGGCTCATTTCAAGCGCGAAACACTCCTCATTCGACTCGTTTCATTCGAGTTTTTCGGAGAGAAACGGTTCAGACGCTATATTCAAAATAGTGGAAGGGTATTTTTGATTTTTTAAAATTTCGTAATATTTAAACCGCTGTATCTTATCTTCTAGTGGGCGTATTTAGGATTTTTTTGGCTCATTTCAAGCGCGAAACTCTTCTCTTTCGAATAATTTCATTCTGGTTTCTCGGAGAGAAACGGTTCAGACGCTATATTCAAAATAGTGGAAGGGTATTTTTGATTTTTTAAAATTTCGAAGTACTTAAACCGCTGTATCTTATCTTCTAATAGGCGTATTTAGGATTTTTTTGGCTCATTTCAAGCGCGAAGCTCTCCTCTTTCGACTCGCTTCATTCGAATTTTTCGGAGAGAAACGGTTCAGACGCTATATTCAAAATAGTGGAAGGGTATTTTTGATTTTTTAAAATTTCGTAGTTTTTAAACCGCTGTATCTTATCTTCTAGTAGGCGTATTTAGGATTTTTTTGGCTCATTTCAAGCGCGAAACTCTCCTCTTTCGACTCGTTTCATTCGAGTTTCTCGGAGAGAAACGGTTCAGACGCTATATTCAAAATAGTGGAAGGGTATTTTTGATTTTTTAAAATTTTGTAGTTTTTAAACCGCTGTATCTTATCTTCTAGTAGGCGTATTTAGGATTTTTTTGGCTCATTTCAAGCGCGAAACTCTCCTCTTTCGACTCGTTTCATTCGAGTTTTTCGGAGAGAAACGGTTCAGACGCTATATTCAAAATAGTGGAAGGGTATTTTTGATTTTTTAAAATTTTGTAGTTTTTAAACCGCTGTATCTTATCTTCTAGTAGGCGAATTTAGGATTTTTTTGGCTCATTTCAAGCGCGAAGCTCTCCTCTTTCGACTCGCTTCATTCGAGTTTTTCGGAGAGAAACGGTTCAGACGCTATATTCAAAATAGTGGAAGGGTATCTTTGATTTTTTAAAATTTTGTAGTTTTTAAACCGCTGTATCTTATCTTCTAGTAGGCGTATTTAGGATTTTTTTGGCTCACTTCAAGCGCGAAACTCACCTCTTTCGACTTGTTTCATTCGAGTTTTTCGGAGAGAAACGGTTCAGACGCTATATTCAAAATAGTGGAAGGGTATTTTTGATTTTTTAAAATTTTGTAGTTTTTAAACCGCTATATCTTATCTTCTAGTAGGCGTATTTAGGATTTTTTAGGCTCATTTCAAGCGCGAAACTCTCCTCTTTCGACTCCTTTCATTCGGGTTTTTTCGGAGAGAAACGGTTCAGACGCTATATTCAAAATAGTGAGAGGATATTTTTGATTTTTTAAAATTTCGTAGTTTTTAAACCGCTGTATCTTATCTTCTAGTAGGCGTATTTAGGATTTTTTTGGCTCATTTCAAGCGCGAAACTCTTCTCTTTCGAATCGTTTCATTCTAGTTTTTCGGAGAGAAACGGTTCAGACGCTATATTCAAAATAGTGGAAGGATATTTTTGATTTTTTAAAATTTCGTAGTTTTTAAACCGCTGTATCTTATCTTCTAGTAGGCGTATTTAGGATTTTTTTGGCTCATTTCAAGCGCGAAACTCTCCTCTTTCGAATCGTTTCATTCGAGTTTTTCTGAGAGAAACGGTTCAGACGCTATATTCAAAATAGTGGAAGGATATTTTTGATTTTTTAAAATTTCGAAGTTTTTAAACCGCTGTATCTTATCTTCTAGTAGGCGTATTTAGGATTTTTTTGGCTCATTTCAAGCGCGAAACTCTCCTCTTTCGACTCGTTTCATTCGAGTTTCTCGGAGAGAAACGGTTCAGACGCTATATTCAAAATAGTGGAAGGGTATTTTTGATTTTTTAAAATTTTGTAGCCTTTAAACCGCTGTATCTTATCTTCTAGTAGGCGTATTTAGGATTTTTTTGGCTCATTTCAAGCGCGAAACTCTCCTCTTTCGACTCGTTTCATTCGAGTTTTTCGGAGAGAAACGGTTCAGACGCTATATTCAAAATAGTGGAAGGGTATTTTTCATTTTTGAAAATTTCGTAGTATTTAAACCGCTGTATCTTATCTTCTAGTGGGTGTATTTAGGATTTTTTTGGCTCATTTCAAGCGCGAAACTCTTCTCTTTCGACTAATTTCATTCTGGTTTCTCGGAGAGAAACGGTTCAGACGCTATATTCCAAATAGTGGAAGGGTATTTTTGATTTTTTAAAATTTCGAAGTTTTTAAACCGCTGTATCTTATCTTCTAATAGGCGTATTTAGGATTTTTTTGGCTCATTTCAAGCGCGAAACTCTCCTCTTTCGACTCGTTTCATTCGAGTTTTTCGGAGAGAAACGTTTCAGACGCTATATTCAAAATAGTGGAAGGGTATATTTGATTTTTTAAAATTTCGTAGTTTTTAAACCGCTGTATCTTATCTTCTAGTAGGCGTATTTAGGATTTTTTTGGCTCATTTCAAGCGCGAAACTCTCCTCTTTCGATTCGTTTCATTCGAGTTTTTCGGAGAGAAACGGGTCAGACGCTATATTCAAAATAGTGGAAGGGTATATTTGATTTTTTAAAATTTCGTAGTTTTTAAACCGCTGTATCTTATCTTCTAGTAGGCGTATTTAGGATTTTTTGGCTCTTTACAAGCGCGAAACTCTCCTCTTTCGACTGATTTCATTCGGGTTTTTCGGAGATAAACGGTTCAGACGCTATATTCAAAATAGTGGAAGGGTATTTTTGATTTTTTAAAATTTCGTAGTTTTTAAACCGCTGTATCTTATCTTCTAGTAGGCGTATTTTGGATTCTTTTGGCTCATTTCAAGCGCGAAACTCTCCTCTTTCGACTCATTTCATTCGGGTTTTTTCGGAGAGAAACGGTTCAGACGATATATTTAAAATAGTGGAAGGGTATTTTTGATTTTTTAAAATTTCGTAGTTTTTAAACCGCTGATTCTTATCTTCTAGTAGGCGTATTTAGGATTTTTTTGTCTCATTTCAAGCGCGAAACTCTCCTCTTTCGACTCCTTTCATTCGAGTTTTTCGGAGAGAAACGGGTCCGACGCTATATTCAAAATAGTGGAAGGGTATTTTTGATTTTTTAAAATTTCGTAGTTTTTAAACCGCTGTATCTTATCTTCTAGTAGGCGTATTTAGGATTTTTTTTGCTCATTTCAAGCGCGAAACTCTCCTCATTCGACAGGTTTCATTCGAGTTTTTCGGAGAGAAACGGATGAGACGCTATATTCAAAAAAGTGGAAGGGTATTTTTGATTTTTTAAAATTTCGTAGTTTTTAAACCGCTGTATCATATCTTCTAGTAGGCGTATTTAGGATTTTTTTGGCTCCTTACAAGCGCGAAACTCTCCTCTTTCGACTGATTTCATTCGGGTTTCTAGGAGATAAACGGTTCAGACGCTATATTCAAAAGAGTGTAAGGGTATTATTGATTTTTTAAAATTTCGTAGTTTTTAAACCGCTGTATCTTATCTTCTACTAGGCGTATTTAGGATTTTTTTGGCTCATTTCAAGCGCGAAACTCTCCTCTTTCGACTCCTTTCATTCGGGTTTTTTCGGAGAGAAACGGTTCAGACGCTATATTTAAAATTGTGGAAGGGTATTTTTGATTTTTTAAAATTTTGTAGCCTTTAAACCGCTGTATCTTATCTTCTAGTAGGCATATTTAGGATTTTTTTGGCTCATTTCAAGCGCGAAACACTCCTCTTTCGACTCGTTTCATTCGAGTTTTTCGGAGAGAAACGGTTCAGACGCTATATTCAAAATAGTGGAAGGGTATTTTTCATTTTTGAAAATTTCGGAATATTTAAACCGCTGTATCTTATCTTCTAGTGGGTGTAATTAGGATTTTTTTGGCTCATTTCAAGCGCGAAACTCTTCTCTTTCGAATAATTTCATTCTGGTTTCTCGGAGAGAAACGGTTCAGACGCTATATTCCAAATAGTGGAAGGGTATTTTTGATTTTTTAAAATTTCGAAGTTTTTAAACCGCTGTATCTTATCTTCTAATAGGCGTATTTAGGATTTTTTTGGCTCATTTCAAGCGCGAAGCTCTCCTCTTTCGACTCGTTTCATTCGAGTTTTTCGGAGAGAAACGTTTCAGACGCTATATTCAAAATAGTGGAAGGGTATATTTGATTTTTTAAAATTTTGTAGTGTTTAAACCGCTGTATCTTATCTTCTAGTAGGCGTAATTAGGATTTTTTTGGCTCATTTCAAGCGCGAAACACTCCTCTTTGGACTCGTTTCATTCGAGTTTTTCGGAGAGAAACGGGTCAGACGCTATATTCAAAATAGTGGAAGGGTATTTTTGATTTTTTAAAATTTTGTAGTTTTTAAACCGCTGTATCTTATCTTCTAGTAGGCGTATTTAGGATTTTTTGGCTCTTTACAAGCGCGAAACTCTCCTCTTTCGACTGATTTCATTCGGGTTTTTCGGAGATAAACGGTTCAGACGCTATATTCAAAATAGTGGAAGGGTATTTTTGATTTTTTAAAATTTCGTAGTTTTTAAACCGCTGTATCTTATCTTCTAGTAGGCGTATTTTGGATTCTTTTGGCTCATTTCAAGCGCGAAACTCTCCTCTTTCGACTCATTTCATTCGGGTTTTTTCGGAGAGAAACGGTTCAGACGATATATTTAAAATAGTGGAAGGGTATTTTTGATTTTTTAAAATTTCGTAGTTTTTAAACCGCTGATTCTTATCTTCTAGTAGGCGTATTTAGGATTTTTTTGTCTCACTTCAAGCGCGAAACTCTCCTCTTTCGACTCCTTTCATTCGAGTTTTTCGGAGAGAAACGGGTCCGACGCTATATTCAAAATAGTGGAAGGGTATTTTTGATTTTTTAAAATTTCGTAGTTTTTAAACCGCTGTATCTTATCTTCTAGTAGGCGTATTTAGGATTTTTTTTGCTCATTTCAAGCGCGAAACTCTCCTCATTCGACAGGTTTCATTCGAGTTTTTCGGAGAGAAACGGATGAGACGCTATATTCAAAAAAGTGGAAGGGTATTTTTGATTTTTTAAAATTTCGTAGTTTTTAAACCGCTGTATCATATCTTCTAGTAGGCGTATTTAGGATTTTTTTGGCTCCTTACAAGCGCGAAACTCTCCTCTTTCGACTGATTTCATTCGGGTTTCTAGGAGATAAACGGTTCAGACGCTATATTCAAAAGAGTGTAAGGGTATTATTGATTTTTTAAAATTTCGTAGTTTTTAAACCGCTGTATCTTATCTTCTACTAGGCGTATTTAGGATTTTTTTGGCTCATTTCAAGCGCGAAACTCTCCTCTTTCGACTCCTTTCATTCGGGTTTTTTCGGAGATAAACGGTTCAGACGCTATATTCCAAATAGTGGAAGGGTATTTTTGATTTTTTAAAATTTCGATGTTTTTAAACCGCTGTATCTTATCTTCTAGTAGGCGTAATTAGGATTTTTTTGGCTCATTTCAAGCGCGAAACTCTCCTCTTTCGACTCGTTTCATTCGAGTTTTTCAGAGAGAAACGGTTCAGACGCTATATTCAAAATAGTGGAAGGGTATTTTTGATTTTTGAAAATTTCGGAATATTTAAACCGCTGTATCTTATCTTCTAGTGGGCGTATTTAGGATTTTTTTGGCTCATTTCAAGCGCGAAACTCTTCTCTTTCGAATCATTTCATTCTGGTTTCTCGGAGAGAAACGGTTCAGACGCTATATTCCAAATAGTGGAAGGGTATTTTTGATTTTTTAAAATTTCGAAGTTTTTAAACCGCTGTATCTTATCTTCTAGTAGGCATATTTAGGATTTTTTTGGCTCATTTCAAGCGCGAAGCTCTCCTCTTTCGACTCGTTTCATTCGAGTTTCTCGGAGAGAAACGGTTCAGACGCTATATTCAAAATAGTGGAAGGGTATTTTTGATTTTTTAAAATTTTGTAGTTTTTAAACCGCTGTATCTTATCTTCTAGTAGGCATATTTAGGATTTTTTTGGCTCATTGTAAGCGCGAAACACTCCTCTTTCGACTCGTTTCATTCGAGTTTTTCGGAGAGAAACGGTTCAGACGCTATATTCAAAATAGTGGAAGGGTATTTTTCATTTTTGAAAATTTCGGAATATTTAAACCGCTGTATCTTATCTTCTAGTGGGCGTATTTAGGATTTTTTTGGCTCATTTCAAGCGCGAAACTCTTCTCTTTCGAATAATTTCATTCTGGTTTCTCGGAGAGAAACGGTTCAGACGCTATATTCCAAATAGTGGAAGGGTATTTTTGATTTTTTAAAATTTGGAAGTTTTTAAACCGCTGTATCTTATCTTCTAGTAGGCGTATTTAGGATTTTTTTGGCTCATTTCAAGCGCGAAGCTCTCCTCTTTCGACTCGTTTCATTCGAGTTTTTCGGAGAGAAACGGTTCAGACGCTATATTCAAAATAGTGGAAGGATATTTTTGATTTTTTAAAATTTCGAAGTTTTTAAACCGCTGTATCTTATCTTCTAGTAGGCGTATTTAGGATTTTTTTGGGTCATTTCAAGCGCGAAACTCTCCTCTTTCGACTCGTTTCATTCGGGTTTTTCGGAGAGAAACAGTTCAGACGCTATATTCAAAATAGTGGAAGGATATTTTTGATTTTTTAAAATTTCGTAGTATTTAAACCGCTGTATCTTATCTTCTAGTAGGCGTATTTAGGATTTTTTTGGCTCATTTCAAGCGCGAAACTCTCCTCTTTCGACACGATTTCATTCGGGTTTTTCGGAGATAAACGGTTCAGACGCTATATTCAAAATAGTGGAAGGGTATTTTTGATTTTTTAAAATTTCGTAGTATTTAAACCGCTGTATCTTATCTTCTAGTAGGCGTATTTAGGATTTTTTTGGCTCATTTTAAGCGCGAAACTCTCCTCTTTCGACATCTTTTCATTCGAGTTTTTCGGAGAGAAACGGTTCAGACGCTATATTCAAAATAGTGGAAGGGTATTTTTGATTTTTTAAAATTTTGTAGTTTTTAAACCGCTGTATCTTATCTTCTAGTAGGCGAATTTAGGATTTTTTTGGCTCATTTCAAGCGCGAAACTCTCCTCTTTCGACTCTTCATTCGAGTTTTTCGGAGAGAAACGGTTCAGACGCTATATTCAAAATAGTGGAAGGGTATATTTGATTTTTTAAAATTTTGTAGTTTTTAAACCGCTGTATCTTATCTTCTAGTAGGCGTATTTAGGATTTTTTTGGCTCATTACAAGCGCGAAACTCTCCTCTTTCGACTGGTTTCATTCGGGTTTTTCGGAGATAAACGGTTCAGACGCTATATTCAAAATAGTGGAAGGGTATTTTTGATTTTTTAAAATTTCGTAGTTTTTAAACCGCTGTATCTTATCTTCTAGTAGGCGTATTTAGGATTCTTTTGGCTCATTTCAAGCGCGAAACTCTCCTCTTTCGACTCATTTCATTCGGGTTTTTCGGAGAGAAACGGTTCAGACGCTATATTCAAAATAGTGGAAGGGTATTTTTGATTTTTTAAAATTTCGTAGTTTTTAAACCGCTGATTCTTATCTTCTAGTAGGCGTATTTAGGATTTTTTTGTCTCATTTCAAGCGCGAAACTCTCCTCTTTCGACTCCTTTCATTCGAGTTTTTCGGAGAGAAACGGGTCAGACGCTATATTCAAAATAGTGGAAGGGTATTTTTGATTTTTTAAAATTTCGTAGTTTTTAAACCGCTGTATCTTATCTTCTAGTAGGCGTATTTAGGATTTTTTTGGCTCTTTTCAAGCGCGAAACTCTCCTCTTTCGACTGGTTTCATTCGAGTTTTTCGGAGAGAAACGGTTCAGACGCTATATTCAAAATAGTGGAAGGGTATTTTTGATTTTTTAAAATTTCGTAGTTTTTAAACCGCTGTATCTTATCTTCTAGTAGGCGTATTTAGGATTTTTTTGGCTCATTTCAAGCGCGAAACTCTCCTCTTTCGACTCGTTTCATTCGGGTTTCTCGGAGAGAAACGGTTCAGACGCTATATTCAAAATAGTGGAAGGGTATTTTTGATTTTTTAAAATTTCGAAGTTTTTAAACCGCTGTATCTTACCTTCTAGTAGGCGTATTTAGGATTTTTTTGGCTCATTTCAAGCGCGAAACTCTCCTCTTTCGACTCGTTTCATTCGAGTTTTTCGGAGAGAAACGGTTCAGACGCTATATTCAAAATAGTGGAAGGGTATTTTTGATTTTTTAAAATTTCGTAGTCTTTAAACCGCTGTATCTTATCTTCTAGTAGGCGTATTTAGGATTTTTTTGGCTCATTTCAAGCGCGAAACTCTCCTCTTTCGACTCGTTTCATTCGAGTTTTTCGGAGAGAAACGGTTCAGACGCTATATTCAAAATAGTGGAAGGGTATTTTTGATTTTTTAAAATTTCGTAGTATTTAAACCGCTGTATCTTATCTTCTAGTAGGCGTATTTAGGATTTTTTTGGCTCATTTCAAGCGCGAAACTCTCCTCTTTCGACTCGTTTCATTCGAGTTTCTCGGAGAGAAACGGTTCAGACGCTATATTCAAAATAGTGGAAGGGTATTTTTGATTTTTTAAAATTTCGTAGTTTTTAAACCGCTGTATCTTATCTTCTAGTAGGCGTATTTAGGATTTTTTTGGCTCATTTCAAGCGCGAAACTCTCCTCTTTCGACTCGTTTCATTCGAGTTTTTCGGAGAGAAACGGTTCAGACGCTATATTCAAAATAGTGGAAGGGTATTTTTGATTTTTTAAAATTTCGTAGTTTTTAAACCGCTGTATCTTATCTTCTAGTAGGCGTATTTAGGATTTTTTTGGCTCATTTCAAGCGCGAAACTCTCCTCTTTCGACTCGTTTCATTCGAGTTTTTCGGAGAGAAACGGTTCAGACGCTATATTCAAAATAGTGGAAGGGTATTTTTGATTTTTTAAAATTTCGAAGTTTTTAAACCGCTGTATCTTATCTTCTAGTAGGCGTATTTAGGATTTTTTTGGCTCATTTCAAGCGCGAAACTCTCCTCTTTCGACTCGTTTCATTCGGGTTTTTCGGAGAGAAACGGTTCAGACGCTATATTCAAAATAGTGGAAGGGTATTTTTGATTTTTTAAAATTTCGTAGTTTTTAAACCGCTGTATCTTATCTTCTAGTAGGCGTATTTAGGATTTTTTTGGCTCATTTCAAGCGCGAAACTCTCCTCTTTCGACTCGTTTCATTCGAGTTTTTCGGAGAGAAACGGTTCAGACGCTATATTCAAAATAGTGGAAGGGTATTTTTGATTTTTTAAAATTTCGTAGTTTTTAAACCGCTGTATCTTATCTTCTAGTAGGCGTATTTAGGATTTTTTTGGCTCATTTCAAGCGCGAAACTCTCCTCTTTCGAATCGTTTCATTCGAGTTTCTCGGAGAGAAACGGTTCAGACGCTATATTCAAAATAGTGGAAGGGTATTTTTGATTTTTTAAAATTTCGTAGTTTTTAAACCGCTGTATCTTATCTTCTAGTAGGCGTATTTAGGATTTTTTTGGCTCATTTCAAGCGCGAAACTCTCCTCTTTCGACTCGATTTCATTCGGGTTTTTCGGAGATAAACGGTTCAGACGCTATATTCAAAATAGTGGAAGGGTATTTTTGATTTTTTAAAATTTCGAAGTTTTTAAACCGCTGTATCTTACCTTCTAGTAGGCGTATTTAGGATTTTTTTGGCTCATTTCAAGCGCGAAACTCTCCTCTTTCGACTCATTTCATTCGAGTTTTTCGGAGAGAAACGGTTCAGACGCTATATTCAAAATAGTGGAAGGGTATTTTTGATTTTTTAAAATTTCGTAGTTTTTAAACCGCTGTATCTTATCTTCTAGTAGGCGTATTTAGGATTTTTTTGGCTCATTTCAAGCGCGAAACTCTCCTCTTTCGACTCGTTTCATTCGAGTTTTTCGGAGAGAAACGGTTCAGACGCTATATTCAAAATAGTGGAAGGGTATTTTTGATTTTTTAAAATTTCGTAGTTTTTAAACCGCTGTATCTTATCTTCTAGTAGGCGTATTTAGGATTTTTTGGCTCATTTCAAGCGCGAAACTCTCCTCTTTCGACTCGTTTCATTCGGGTTTTTCGGAGATAAACGGTTCAGACGCTATATTCAAAATAGTGGAAGGGTATTTTTGATTTTTTAAAATTTCGTAGTTTTTAAACCGCTGTATCTTATCTTCTAGTAGGCGTATTTAGGATTTTTTTGGCTCATTTCAAGCGCGAAACTCTCCTCTTTCGACTCGTTTCATTCGAGTTTTTCGGAGAGAAACGGTTCAGACGCTATATTCAAAATAGTGGAAGGGTATTTTTGATTTTTTAAAATTTCGTAGTTTTTAAACCGCTGTATCTTATCTTCTAGTAGGCGTATTTAGGATTTTTTTGGCTCATTTCAAGCGCGAAACTCTCCTCTTTCGACTCGTTTCATTCGAGTTTTTCGGAGAGAAACGGTTCAGACGCTATATTCAAAATAGTGGAAGGGTATTTTTGATTTTTTAAAATTTCGTAGTTTTTAAACCGCTGTATCTTATCTTCTAGTAGGCGTATTTAGGATTTTTTTGGCTCATTTCAAGCGCGAAACTCTCCTCTTTCGACTCGTTTCATTCGGGTTTTTCGGAGATAAACGGTTCAGACGCTATATTCAAAATAGTGGAAGGGTATTTTTGATTTTTTAAAATTTCGTAGTTTTTAAACCGCTGTATCTTATCTTCTAGTAGGCGTATTTAGGATTTTTTTGGCTCATTTCAAGCGCGAAACTCTCCTCTTTCGACTCGTTTCATTCGAGTTTTTCGGAGAGAAACGGTTCAGACGCTATATTCAAAATAGTGGAAGGGTATTTTTGATTTTTTAAAATTTCGTAGTTTTTAAACCGCTGTATCTTATCTTCTAGTAGGCGTATTTAGGATTTTTTTGGCTCATTTCAAGCGCGAAACTCTCCTCTTTCGACTCGTTTCATTCGGGTTTCTCGGAGAGAAACGGTTCAGACGCTATATTCAAAATAGTGGAAGGATATTTTTGATTTTTTAAAATTTCGAAGTTTTTAAACCGCTGTATCTTATCTTCTAGTAGGCGTATTTAGGATTTTTTGGCTCATTTCAAGCGCGAAACTCTCCTCTTTCGACTCGTTTCATTCGAGTTTTTCGGAGAGAAACGGTTCAGACGCTATATTCAAAGTAGAGGAAGGGTATTTTTGATTTTTTAAAATTTCGTAGTTTTTAAACCGCTGTATCTTATCTTCTAGTAGGCGTATTTAGGATTTTTTTGGCTCATTTCAAGCGCGAAACTCTCCTCTTTCGACTCGTTTCATTCGAGTTTTTCGGAGAGAAACGGTTCAGACGCTATATTCAAAATAGTGGAAGGGTATTTTTGATTTTTTAAAATTTCGAAGTTTTTAAACCGCTGTATCTTATCTTCTAGTAGGCATATTCAGACGCTATATTTAAAATAGTGGAAGGGTATTTTAGATTTTTTAAAATTTCGTAGTTTTTAAACCGCTGTATCTTATCTTCTAGTAGGCGTATTTAGGATTTTTTGGCTCATTTCAAGCGCGAAACTCTCCTCTTTCGACTCGTTTCATTCGAGTTTTTCGGAGAGAAACGGTTCAGACGCTATATTCAAAATAGTGGAAGGGTATTTTTGATTTTTTAAAATTTCGTAGTATTTAAACCGCTGTATCTTATCTTCTAGTAGGCGTATTTAGGATTTTTTTGGCTCATTTCAAGCGCGAAACTCTCCTCTTTCGACTCGTTTCATTCGGGTTTTTCGGAGAGAAACGGTTCAGACGCTATATTCAAAATAGTGGAAGGGTATTTTTGATTTTTTAAAATTTCGTAGTTTTTAAACCGCTGTATCTTATCTTCTAGTAGGCGTATTTAGGATTTTTTTGGCTCATTTCAAGCGCGAAACTCTCCTCTTTCGACTCGTTTCATTCGAGTTTTTCGGAGAGAAACGGTTCAGACGCTATATTCAAAATAGTGGAAGGGTATTTTTGATTTTTTAAAATTTCGTAGTTTTTAAACCGCTGTATCTTATCTTCTAGTAGGCGTATTTAGGATTTTTTTGGCTCATTTCAAGCGCGAAACTCTCCTCTTTCGACTCCTTTCATTCGGGTTTTTTCGGAGAGAAACGGTTCAGACGCTATATTCAAAATAGTGGAAGGGTATTTTTGATTTTTTAAAATTTCGTAGTTTTTAAACCGCTGTATCTTATCTTCTAGTAGGCGTATTTAGGATTTTTTTGGCTCATTTCAAGCGCGAAGCTCTCCTCTTTCGACTCGTTTCATTCGAGTTTTTCGGAAAGAAACGGTTCAGACGCTATGTTCAAAATAGTGGAAGGGTAATTTTGATTTTTGAAAATTTCGGAATTTTTAAACCGCTGTATCTTATCTTCTAGTGGGCGAATTTAGGATTTTTTTGGCTCATTTCAAGCGCGAAACTCTTCTCTTTCGAAACATTTCATTCTGGTTTCTCGGAGAGAAACGGTTCAGACACTATATTCAAAATAGTGGAAGGATATTTTTGATTTTTTAAAATTTCGAAGTTTTTAAACCGCTGTATCTTATCTTCTTGTAGGCGTATTTAGGATTTTTTGGGTCATTTCAAGCGCGAAACTCTCCTCTTTCGACTCGTTTCATTCGGGTTTTTCGGAGAGAAACAGTTCAGACGCTATATTCAAAATAGTGGAAGGATATTTTTGATTTTTTAAAATTTCGTAGTATTTCAACCGCTGTATCTATTCTTCTAGTAGGCGTATTTAGGATTTTTTTGGCTCCTTTCAAGCGCGAAACTCTCCTCTTTCGACTCGTTTCATTCGAGTTTTTCGGAGAGAAACGGTTCAGACGCTATATTCAAAAGAGTGGAAGGGTATTTTTGATTTTTTAAAATTTCGTAGTATATAAACCGCTGTATCTTATCTTCTAGTAGGCGTATTTAGGATTTTTTTGGCTCATTTCAAGCGCGAAACTCTCCACTTTCGACTCGTTTCATTCGAGTTTTTCGGAGAGAAACGGTTCAGACGCTATATTCAAAATAGTGGAAGGGTATTTTTGATTTTTTAAAATTTCGTAGTATTTAAACCGCTGTATCTTATCTTCTAGTAGGCGTATTTAGGATTTTTTTGGCTCATTTCAAGCGCGAAACTCTCCTCTTTCGACTCCTTTCATTCGCGTTTTTTCGGAGAGAAACGGTTCAGACGCTATATTCAAAATAGTGGAAGGGTATTTTTGATTTTTTAAAATTTCGAAATTTTAAACCGCTGTATCTTATCTTCTAGTAGGCGTATTTAGGATTTTTTTGGCTCATTTCAAGCGCGAAACTCTCCTCTTTCGACTCGTTTCATTCGAGTTTTTCGGAGATAAACGGTTCAGACGCTATATTCCAAATAGTGGTAGGGTATTTTTGATTTTTTAAAATTTCGATGTTTTTAAACCGCTGTATCTTATCTTCTAGTAGGCGTATTTAGGATTTTTTTGGCTCATTTCAAGCGCGAAACTCTCCTCTTTCGACTCGTTTCATTCGAGTTTTTCGGAGAGAAACGGTTCAGACGCTATATTCAAAATAGTGGAAGGGTATTTTTGATTTTTTAAAATTTTGTAGTTTTTAAACCGCTGTATCTTATCTTCTAGTAGACGTAATTAGGATTTTTTTGGCTCATTTCAAGCGCGAAACTCTCCTCTTTCGACTCGTTTCATTCGAGTTTTTCGGAGAGAAACGGTTCAGATGCTATATTCAAAATAGTGGAAGGGTATTTTTGATTTTTGAAAATTTCGGAATTTTTAAACCGCTGTATCTTATCTTCTAGTGGGCGTATTTAGGATTTTTTTGGCTCATTTCAAGCGCGAAACTCTTCTCTTTCGAATCATTTCATTCTGGTTTCTCGGAGAGAAACGGTTCAGACGCTATATTCCAAATAGTGGAAGGGTATTTTTGATTTTTTAAAATTTCGAAGTTTTTAAACCGCTGTATCTTATCTTCTAGTAGGCGTATTTAGGATTTTTTTGGCTCATTACAAGCGCGAAACTCTCCTCTTTCGACTCATTTCATTCGAGTTTTTCGGAGATAAACGGTTCAGACGCTATATTCAAAAGAGTGGAAGGGTATTTTTGATTTTTTAAAATTTCGTAGTTTTTAAACCGCTGTATCTTATCTTCTAGTAGGCGTATTTAGGATTTTTTTGGCTCATTTCAAGCGCGAAACTCTCCTCTTTCGACTCCTTTCATTCGGGTTTTTTCGGAGAGAAACGGTTCAGACGCTATATTTAAAATAGTGGAAGGGTATTTTTGATTTTTTAAAATTTCGAAGTTTTAAACCGCTGTATCTTATCTTCTAGTAGGCGTATTTAGGATTTTTTTGGCTCATTTCAAGCGAGAAACTCTCCTCTTTCGACTCGTTTCATTCGAGTTTTTCGGAGATAAACGGTTCAGACGCTATATTCCAAAGAGTGGAAGGGTATTTTTGATTTTTTAAAATTTCGATGTTTTTAAACCGCTGTATCTTATCTTCTAGTAGGCGTAATTAGGATTTTTTTGGCTCATTTCAAGCGCGAAACTCTCCTCTTTCGACTCGTTTAATTCGAGTTTTTCGGAGAGAAACGGTTCAGACGCTATATTCAAAATAGTGGAAGGGTATTTTTGATTTTTGAAAATTTCGGAATTTTTAAACCGCTGTATCTTATCTTCTAGTGGGCGTATTTAGGATTTTTTTGGCTCATTTCAAGCGCGAAACTCTTCTCTTTCGAATCATTTCATTCTGGTTTCTCGGAGAGAAACGGTTCAGACGCTATATTCCAAAAAGTGGAAGGGTATTTTTGATTTTTGAAATTTCGAAGTTTTTAAACCGCTGTATCTTATCATCTAGTAGGCATATTTAGGATTTTTTTGGCTCATTTCAAGCGCGATGCTCTCCTCTTTCGACTCGTTTCATTCGAGTTTTTCGGAGAGAAACGGTTCAGACGCTATATTCAAAATAGTGGAAGGGTATTTTTGATTTTTTAAAATTTTGTAGTTTTTAAACCGCTGTATCTTATCTTCTAGTAGGCATATTTAGGATTTTTTTGGCTCATTTCAAGCGCGAAACTCTCCTCTTTCGACTCGTTTCATTCGAGTTTTTCGGAGAGAAACGGTTCAGACGCTATATTCAAAATAGTGGAAGGGTATTTTTGATTTTTTAAAATTTTGTAGTTTTTAAACCGCTGTATCTTATCTTCTAGTAGACGTAATTAGGATTTTTTTGGCTCATTTCAAGCGCGAAGCTCTCCTCTTTCGACTCGTTTCATTCGAGTTTTTCGGAGAGAAACGGTTCAGACGCTATATTCAAAATAGTGGAAGGGTATTTTTGATTTTTTAAAATTTCGGATTTTTTAAACCGCTGTATCTTATCTTCTAGTAGGCGTATTTAGGATTTTTTTGGCTCATTTCAAGCGCGAAACTCTTCTCTTTCGAATCATTTCATTCTGGTTTCTCGGAGAGAAACGGTTCAGACGCTATATTCCAAATAGTGGAAGGGTATTTTTGATTTTTTAAAATTTCGAAGTTTTAAACCGCTGTATCTTATCTTCTAGTAGGCGTATTTAGGATTTTTTTGGCTCATTACAAGCGCGAAACTCTCCTCTTTCGACTGATGTCATTCGGGTTTTTCGGAGATAAACGGTTCAGACGCTATATTCAAAAGAGTGGAAGGGTATTTTTGATTTTTTAAAATTTCGTAGTTTTTAAACCGCTGTATCTTATCTTCTAGTAGGCGTATTTAGGATTTTTTTGGCTCCCTACAAGCGCGAAACCCTCCTCTTTCGAATCATTTCATTCGGATTTTTCGGAGATAAACGGTTCAGACGCTATATTCAAAAGAGTGGAAGGGTATTTTTGATTTTTTAAAATTTCGTAGTTTTTAAACCGCTGTATCTTATCTTCTAGTAGGCGTATTTAGGATTTTTTTGGCTCATTTCAAGCGCGAAACTCTCCTCTTTCGACTCCTTTCATTCGGGTTTTTTCGGAGAGAAACGGTTCAGACGCTATATTTAAAATAGTGGAAGGGTATTTTTGATTTTTTAAAATTTCGAAGTTTTAAACCGCTGTATCTTATCTTCTAGTAGGCGTATTTAGGATTTTTTTGGCTCATTTCAAGCGAGAAACTCTCCTCTTTCGACTCGTTTCATTCGAGTTTTTCGGAGATAAACGGTTCAGACGCTATATTCCAAATAGTGGTAGGGTATTTTTGATTTTTTAAAATTTCGATGTCTTTAAACCGCTGTATCTTATCTTCTAGTAGGCGTATTTAGGATTTTTTTGGCTCATTTCAAGCGCGAAACTCTCCTCTTTCGACTCGTTTCATTCGAGTTTTTCGGAGAGAAACGGTTCAGACGCTATATTCAAAATAGTGGAAGGGTATTTTTGATTTTTTAAAATTTCGTAGTATTTAAACCGCTGTATCTTATCTTCTAGTAGGCGTATTTAGGATTTTTTTGGCTCATTTCAAGCGCGAAACTCTCCTCTTTCGACTCCTTTCATTCGCGTTTTTTCGGAGAGAAACGGTTCAGACGCTATATTTAAAATAGTGGAAGGGTATTTTTGATTTTTTAAAATTTCGAAATTTTAAACCGCTGTATCTTATCTTCTAGTAGGCGTATTTAGGATTTTTTTGGCTCATTTCAAGCGCGAAACTCTTCTCTTTCGAATCATTTCATTCTGGTTTCTCGGAGAGAAACGGTTCAGACGCTATATTCCAAATAGTGGAAGGGTATTTTTGATTTTTTAAAATTTCGAAGTTTTTAAACCGCTGTATCTTATCTTCTAGTAGGCGTATTTAGGATTTTTTTGGCTCATTACAAGCGCGAAACTCCCCTCTTTCGACTGATGTCATTCGGGTTTTTCGGAGATAAACGGTTCAGACGCTATATTCAAAAGAGTGGAAGGGTATTTTTGATTTTTTAAAATTTCGTAGTTTTTAAACCGCTGTATCTTATCTTCTAGTAGGCGTATTTAGGATTTTTTTGGCTCCCTACAAGCGCGAAACCCTCCTCTTTCGAATCATTTCATTCGGATTTTTCGGAGATAAACGGTTCAGACGCTATATTCAAAAGAGTGGAAGGGTATTTTTGATTTTTTAAAATTTCGTAGTTTTTAAACCGCTGTATCTTATCTTCTAGTAGGCGTATTTAGGATTTTTTTGGCTCATTTCAAGCGCGAAACTCTCCTCTTTCGACTCCTTTCATTCGGGTTTTTTCGGAGAGAAACGGTTCAGACGTTATATTTAAAATAGTGGAAGGGTATTTTTGATTTTTTAAAATTTCGAAGTTTTAAACCGCTGTATCTTATCTTCTAGTAGGCGTATTTAGGATTTTTTTGGCTCATTTCAAGCGAGAAACTCTCCTCTTTCGACTCGTTTCATTCGAGTTTTTCGGAGATAAACGGTTCAGACGCTATATTCCAAATAGTGGTAGGGTATTTTTGATTTTTTAAAATTTCGATGTCTTTAAACCGCTGTATCTTATCTTCTAGTAGGCGTATTTAGGATTTTTTTGGCTCATTTCAAGCGCGAAACTCTCCTCTTTCGACTCGTTTCATTCGAGTTTTTCGGAGAGAAACGGTTCAGACGCTATATTCAAAATAGTGGAAGGGTATTTTTGATTTTTTAAAATTTCGTAGTATTTAAACCGCTGTATCTTATCTTCTAGTAGGCGTATTTAGGATTTTTTTGGCTCATTTCAAGCGCGAAACTCTCCTCTTTCGACTCCTTTCATTCGCGTTTTTTCGGAGAGAAACGGTTCAGACGCTATATTCAAAATAGTGGAAGGGTATTTTTGATTTTTTAAAATTTCGTAGTTTTTAAACCGCTGTATCTTATCTTCTAGTAGGCGTATTTAGGATTTTTTTGGCTCATTTCAAGCGCGAAACTCTCCTCTTTCGACTCGTTTCATTCGAGTTTTTCGGAGATAAACGGTTCAGACGCTATATTCAAAATAGTGGTAGGGTATTTTTGATTTTTTAAAATTTCGTAGTTTTTAAACCGCTGTATCTTATCTTCTAGTAGGCGTATTTAGGATTTTTTTGGCTCATTTCAAGCGCGAAACTCTCCTCTTTCGACTCCTTTCATTCGCGTTTTTTCGGAGAGAAACGGTTCAGACGCTATATTCAAAATAGTGGAAGGGTATTTTTGATTTTTTAAAATTTCGAAATTTTAAACCGCTGTATCTTATCTTCTAGTAGGCGTATTTAGGATTTTTTTGGCTCATTTCAAGCGCGAAACTCTTCTCTTTCGACTCCTTTCATTCGGGTTTTTCGGAGATAAACGGTTCAGACGTTATATTTAAAATAGTGGAAGGGTATTTTTGATTTTTTAAAATTTCGAAGTTTTAAACCGCTGTATCTTATCTTCTAGTAGGCGTATTTAGGATTTTTTTGGCTCATTTCAAGCGAGAAACTCTCCTCTTTCGACTCGTTTCATTCGAGTTTTCCGGAGATAAACGGTTCAGACGCTATATTCCAAAGAGTGGAAGGGTATTTTTGATTTTTTAAAATTTCGATGTTTTTAAACCGCTGTATCTTATCTTCTAGTAGGCGTAATTAGGATTTTTTTGGCTCATTTCAAGCGCGAAACTCTCCTCTTTCGACTCCTTTCATTCTGGTTTCTCGGAGAGAAACGGTTCAGACGCTATATTCCAAATAGTGGAAGGGTATTTTTGATTTTTTAAAATTTCGAAGTTTTTAAACCGCTGTATCTTATCTTCTAGTAGGCGTATTTAGGATTTTTTTGGCTCATTACAAGCGCGAAACTCCCCTCTTTCGACTGATGTCATTCGGGTTTTTCGGAGATAAACGGTTCAGACGCTATATTCAAAAGAGTGGAAGGGTATTTTTGATTTTTTAAAATTTCGTAGTTTTTAAACCGCTGTATCTTATCTTCTAGTAGGCGTATTTAGGATTTTTTTGGCTCCCTACAAGCGCGAAACCCTCCTCTTTCGAATCATTTCATTCGGATTTTTCGGAGATAAACGGTTCAGACGCTATATTCAAAAGAGTGGAAGGGTATTTTTGATTTTTTAAAATTTCGTAGTTTTTAAACCGCTGTATCTTATCTTCTAGTAGGCGTATTTAGGATTTTTTTGGCTAATTTCAAGCGCGAAACTCTCCTCTTTCGACTCCTTTCATTCGGGTTTTTTCGGAGAGAAACGGTTCAGACGTTATATTTAAAATAGTGGAAGGGTATTTTTGATTTTTTAAAATTTCGAAGTTTTAAACCGCTGTATCTTATCTTCTAGTAGGCGTATTTAGGATTTTTTTGGCTCATTTCAAGCGAGAAACTCTCCTCTTTCGACTCGTTTCATTCGAGTTTTTCGGAGATAAACGGTTCAGACGCTATATTCCAAGGAGTGGAAGGGTATTTTTGATTTTTTAAAATTTCGATGTTTTTAAACCGCTGTATCTTATCTTCTAGTAGGCGTAATTAGGATTTTTTTGGCTCATTTCAAGCGCGAAACTCTCCTCTTTCGACTCGTTTAATTCGAGTTTTTCGGAGAGAAACGGTTCAGACGCTATATTCAAAATAGTGGAAGGGTATTTTTGATTTTTGAAAATTTCGGAATTTTTAAACCGCTGTATCTTATCTTCTAGTGGGCGTATTTAGGATTTTTTTGGCTCATTTCAAGCGCGAAACTCTTCTCTTTCGAATCATTTCATTCTGGTTTCTCGGAGAGAAACGGTTCAGACGCTATATTCCAAAAAGTGGAAGGGTATTTTTGATTTTTGAAATTTCGAAGTTTTTAAACCGCTGTATCTTATCATCTAGTAGGCATATTTAGGATTTTTTTGGCTCATTTCAAGCGCGATGCTCTCCTCTTTCGACTCGTTTCATTCGAGTTTTTCGGAGAGAAACGGTTCAGACGCTATATTCAAAATAGTGGAAGGGTATTTTTGATTTTTTAAAATTTTGTAGTTTTTAAACCGCTGTATCTTATCTTCTAGTAGGCATATTTAGGATTTTTTTGGCTCATTTCAAGCGCGAAACTCTCCTCTTTCGACTCGTTTCATTCGAGTTTTTCGGAGAGAAACGGTTCAGACGCTATATTCAAAATAGTGGAAGGGTATTTTTGATTTCTTAAAATTTCGTAGTTTTTAAACCGCTGTATCTTATCTTCTAGTAGACGTAATTAGGATTTTTTTGGCTCATTTCAAGCGCGAAGCTCTCCTCTTTCGACTCGTTTCATTCGAGTTTTTCGGAGAGAAACGGTTCAGACGCTATATTCAAAATAGTGGAAGGGTATTTTTGATTTTTGAAAATTTCGGATTTTTTAAACCGCTGTATCTTATCTTCTAGTGGGCGTATTTAGGATTTTTTTGGCTCATTTCAAGCGCGAAACTCTTCTCTTTCGAATCATTTCATTCTGGTTTCTCGGAGAGAAACGGTTCAGACGCTATATTCCAAATAGTGGAAGGGTATTTTTGATTTTTTAAAATTTCGAAGTTTTTAAACCGCTGTATCTTATCTTCTAGTAGGCGTATTTAGGATTTTTTTGGCTCATTACAAGCGCGAAACTCTCCTCTTTCGACTGATGTCATTCGGGTTTTTCGGAGATAAACGGTTCAGACGCTATATTCAAAAGAGTGGAAGGGTATTTTTGATTTTTTAAAATTTCGTAGTTTTTAAACCGCTGTATCTTATCTTCTAGTAGGCGTATTTAGGATTTTTTTGGCTCATTTCAAGCGCGAAACTCTCCTCTTTCGACTCCTTTCATTCGCGTTTTTTCGGAGAGAAACGGTTCAGACGCTATATTTAAAATAGTGGAAGGGTATTTTTGATTTTTTAAAATTTCGAAATTTTAAACCGCTGTATCTTATCTTCTAGTAGGCGTATTTAGGATTTTTTTGGCTCCCTACAAGCGCGAAACCCTCCTCTTTCGAATCATTTCATTCGGATTTTTCGGAGATAAACGGTTCAGACGCTATATTCAAAAGAGTGGAAGGGTATTTTTGATTTTTTAAAATTTCGTAGTTTTTAAACCGCTGTATCTTATCTTCTAGTAGGCGTATTTAGGATTTTTTTGGCTCATTTCAAGCGCGAAACTCTCCTCTTTCGACTCATTTCATTCGGGTTTTTTCGGAGAGAAACGGTTCAGACGCTATATTCAAAATAGTGGAAGGGTATTTTTGATTTTTTAAAATTTCGAAGTTTTAAACCGCTGTATCTTATCTTCTAGTAGGCGTATTTAGGATTTTTTTGGCTCATTTCAAGCGAGAAACTCTCCTCTTTCGACTCGTTTCATTCGAGTTTTTCGGAGATAAACGGTTCAGACGCTATATTCCAAATAGTGGTAGGGTATTTTTGATTTTTTAAAATTTCGATGTCTTTAAACCGCTGTATCTTATCTTCTAGTAGGCGTATTTAGGATTTTTTTGGCTCATTTCAAGCGCGAAACTCTCCTCTTTCGACTCGTTTCATTCGAGTTTTTCGGAGAGAAACGGTTCAGACGCTATATTCAAAATAGTGGAAGGGTATTTTTGATTTTTTAAAATTTCGTAGTATTTAAACCGCTGTATCTTATCTTCTAGTAGGCGTATTTAGGATTTTTTTGGCTCATTTCAAGCGCGAAACTCTCCTCTTTCGACTCCTTTCATTCGCGTTTTTTCGGAGAGAAACGGTTCAGACGCTATATTTAAAATAGTGGAAGGGTATTTTTGATTTTTTAAAATTTCGAAATTTTAAACCGCTGTATCTTATCTTCTAGTAGGCGTATTTAGGATTTTTTTGGCTCATTTCAAGCGCGAAACTCTCCTCTTTCGACTCGTTTCATTCGAGTTTTTCGGAGATAAACGGTTCAGACGCTATATTCAAAATAGTGGTAGGGTATTTTTGATTTTTTAAAATTTTGTAGTTTTTAAACCGCTGTATCTTATCTTCTAGTAGGCATATTTAGGATTTTTTTGGCTCATTTCAAGCGCGAAACTCTCCTCTTTCGACTCGTTTCATTCGAGTTTTTCGGAGAGAAACGGTTCAGACGCTATATTCAAAACAGTGGAAGGGTATTTTTGATTTTTTAAAATTTTGTAGTCTTTAAACCGCTGTATCTTATCTTCTAGTAGACGTAATTAGGATTTTTTTGGCTCATTTCAAGCGCGAAGCTCTCCTCTTTCGACTCGTTTCATTCGAGTTTTTCGGAGAGAAACGGTTCAGATGCTATATTCAAAATAGTGGAAGGGTATTTTTGATTTTTGAAAATTTCGGAATTTTTAAACCGCTGTATCTTATCTTCTAGTGGGCGTATTTAGGATTTTTTTGGCTCATTTCAAGCGCGAAACTCTTCTCTTTCGAATCATTTCATTCTGGTTTCTCGGAGAGAAACGGTTCAGACGCTATATTCCAAATAGTGGAAGGGTATTTTTGATTTTTTAAAATTTCGAAGTTTTTAAACCGCTGTATCTTATCTTCTAGTAGGCGTATTTAGGATTTTTTTGGCTCATTACAAGCGCGAAACTCTCCTCTTTCGACTGATGTCATTCGGGT
>NW_028256540.1:0-6100 GCF_048593485.1 Apis florea
GTCTGTACCGTTTCTCTCCGAGAAACCAGAATGAAATTATTCGAAAGAGAAGAGTTTCGCGCTTGAAATGAGCCAAAAAAATCCTAAATACGCCCACTAGAAGATAAGATACAGCGGTTTAAAAATTCCGAAATTTTCAAAAATCAAAAATACCCTTCCACTATTTTGAATATAGCGTCTGAACCGATTCTCTCCGAAAAACTCGAATGAAACGAGTCGAAAGAGGAGTGTTTCGTGCTTGAAATGAGCCAAAAAAATCCTAAATATGCCTACTAGAAGATAAGATACAGCGGTTTAAATACTACAAAATTTTAAAAAATCAAAAATACCCTTCCACTATTTTGAATATTGCGTCTGAACCGTTTCTCTCCGAAAAACTCGAATGAAATGAGTCGAAAGAGGAGAGCTTCGCGCTTGAAATGAGCCAAAAAAATCCTAAATATGCCTACGAGAAGATAAGATACAGCGGTTTAAAACTTCGAAATTTTAAAAAATCAAAAATACCCTTCCACTATTTTGAATATAGCGTCTGAACCGTTTCTCTCCGAAAAACTCGAATGAAACGAGTCGAAAGAGGAGAGTTTCGCGCTTGAAATGAGCCAAAAAAATCCTAAATACGCTTACTAGAAGATAAGATACAGCGGTTTAAATACTACGAAATTTTAAAAAATCAAAAATACCCTTCCACTATTTTGAATATAGCGTCTGAACCGTTTATCTCCGAAAAACCCGAATGAAATCAGTCGAAAGAGGAGAGTTTCGCGCTTGTAAAGAGCCAAAAAAATCCTAAATACGCCTACTAGAAGATAAGATACAGCGGTTTAAAAACTACAAAATTTTAAAAAATCAAAAATACCCTTCCACTCTTTTGAATATAGCGTCTGAACCGTTTCTCTCCGAAAAACTCGAATGAAACGAGTCGAAAGAGGAGATTTTCGCGCTTGAAATGAGCCAAAAAAATCCTAAATACGCCTACTAGAAGATATGATACAGCGGTTGAAATACTACGAAATTTTAAAAAATCAAAAATATCCTTCCACTATTTTGAATATAGCGTCTGAACTGTTTCTCTCCGAAAAACCCGAATGAAACGAGTCGAAAGAGGAGAGTTTCGCGCTTGAAATGACCCAAAAAATCCTAAATACGCCTACAAGAAGATAAGATACAGCGGTTGAAATACTACGAAATTTTAAAAAATCAAAAATATCCTTCCACTATTTTGAATATAGCGTCTGAACTGTTTCTCTCCGAGAAACCCGAATGAAACGAGTCGAAAGAGGAGAGTTTCGCGCTTGAAATGACCCAAAAAATCCTAAATACGCCTACAAGAAGATAAGATACAGCGGTTTAAAAACTTCGAAATTTTAAAAAATCAAAAATATCCTTCCACTATTTTGAATATAGTGTCTGAACCGTTTCTCTCCGACAAACCAGAATGAAATTATTCGAAAGAGAAGAGTTTCGCGCTTGAAATGAGCCAAAAAAATCCTAAATACGCCCACTAGAAGATAAGATACAGCGGTTTAAAAATTCCGAAATTTTCAAAAATCAAAAATACCCTTCCACTATTTTGAATATAGCGTCTGAACCGTTTCTCTCCGAAAAACTCGAATGAAACGAGTCGAAAGAGGAGAGTTTCGCGCTTGAAATGAGCCAAAAAATCCTAAATACGCCTACTAGAAGATAAGATACAGCGGTTTAAAAACTACGAAATTTTAAAAAATCTAAAATACCCTTCCACTATTTTAAATATAGCGTCTGAACCGTTTCCCTCCGAAAAAACCCGAATGAAAGGAGTCGAAAGAGGAGAGTTTCGCGCTTGAAATGAGACAAAAAAATCCTAATTACGCCTACTAGAAGATAAGATACAGCGGTTTAAAAACTACAAAATTTTAAAAAATCAAAAATACCCTTCCACTGTTTTGAATATAGCGTCTGAACCGTTTCTCTCCGAAAAACTCGAAAGAAACGAGTCGAAAGAGGAGAGCTTCGCGCTTGAAATGACCCAAAAAATCCTAAATTCGCCTACAAGAAGATAAGATACAGCGGTTTAAAAACTTCGAAATTTTAAAAAATCAAAAATACCCTTCCACTATTTTGAATATAGTGTCTGAACCGTTTCTCTCCGAGAAACCAGAATGAAATGATTCGAAAGAGAAGAGTTTCGCGCTTGAAATGAGCCAAAAAAATTCTAAATTCGCCCACTAGAAGATAAGATACAGCGGTTTAAAAATTCCGAAATTTTCAAAAATCAAAATTACCCTTCCACTATTTTGAACATAGCGTCTGAACCGTTTATCTCCGAAAAACCCGAATGACATCAGTCGAAAGAGGAGAGTTTCGCGCTTGTAATGAGCCAAAAAAATCCTAAATACGCCTACTAGAAGATAAGATACAGCGGTTTAAAGACATCGAAATTTTAAAAAATCAAAAATACCCTTCCACTATTTGGAATATAGCGTCTGAACCGTTTATCTCCGAAAAACTCGAATGAAACGAGTCGAAAGAGGAGAGTTTCGCGCTTGAAATGAGCCAAAAAAATCCTAAATACGCCTACTAGAAGATAAGATACAGCGGTTTAAAACTTCGAAATTTTAAAAAATCAAAAATACCCTTCCACTATTTTAAATATTGCGTCTGAACCGTTTCTCTCCGAAAAAACCCGAATGAAAGGAGTCGAAAGAGGAGAGTTTCGCGCTTGAAATGAGCCAAAAAATCCTAAATACGCCTACTAGAAGATAAGATACAGCGGTTTAAAAAATACGAAATTTTAAAAAATCAAAAATACCCTTCCACTATTTTGAATATAGCGTCTGAACCGTTTATCTCCGAAAAACCCGAATGACATCAGTCGAAAGAGGAGAGTTTCGCGCTTGTAAAGAGCCAAAAAAATCCTAAATACGCCTACCAGAAGATAAGATACAGCGGTTTATAGACTACGAAATTTTAAAAAATCAAAAATACCCTTCCACTCTTTTGAATAAAGCGTCTGAACCGTTTCTCTCCGAAAAACTCGAATGAAACGAGTCGAAAGAGGAGAGTTTCGCGCTTGAAATGAGCCAAAAAAATCCTAAATACGCCTACTAGAAGATAAGATACAGCGGTTGAAATACTACGAAATTTTAAAAATATCCTTCCACTATTTTGAATATAGCGTCTGAACTGTTTCTCTCCGAAAAACCCGAATGAAACGAGTCGAAAGAGGAGAGTTTCGCGCTTGAAATGACCCAAAAAATCCTAAATACGCCTACAAGAAGATAAGATACAGCGGTTTAAAAACTTCGAAATTTTAAAAAATCAAAAATATCCTTCCACTATTTTGAATATAGTGTCTGAACCGTTTCTCTCCGAGAAACCAGAATGAAACGATTCGAAAGAGGAGAGCTTCGCGCTTGAAATGAGCCAAAAAAATCCTAAATACGCCTACTAGAAGATAAGATACAGCGGTTTAAAGACTTCGAAATTTTAAAAAATCAAAAATACCCTTCCACTATTTGGAATATAGCGTCTGAACCGTTTCTCTCCGAGAAACCAGAATGAAATGATTCGAAGGAGAAGAGTTTCGCGCTTGAAATGAGCCAAAAAAATCCTAAATACGCCTACTAGAAGATAAGATACAGCGGTTTAAAAACTACGAAATTTTAAAAAATCAAAAATACCCTTCCACTATTTTGAATATAGCGTCTGAACCGTTTATCTCCGAAAAACCCGAATGAAGTCAGTCGAAAGAGGAGAGTTTCGCGCTTGAAATGAGCCAAAAAAATCCTAATTACGCCTACTAGAAGATAAGATACAGCGGTTTAAAAACTACAAAATTTTAAAAAATCAAAAATACCCTTCCACTGTTTTGAATATAGCGTCTGAACCGATTCTCTCCGAAAAACTCGAATGAAACGAGTCGAAAGAGGAGAGCTTCGCGCTTGAAATGACCCAAAAAATCCTAAATACGCCTACAAGAAGATAAGATACAGCGGTTTAAAAACTTCGAAATTTTAAAAAATCAAAAATATCCTTCCACTATTTTGAATATAGTGTCTGAACCGTCTCTCTCCGAGAAACCAGAATGAAATGATTCGAAAGAGAAGAGTTTCGCGCTTGAAATGAGCCAAAAAAATCCTAAATTCGCCCACTAGAAGATAAGATACAGCGGTTTAAAAATTCCGAAATTTTCAAAAATCAAAATTACCCTTCCACTATTTTGAACATAGCGTCTGAACCGTTTCTTTCCGATAAACTCGAATGAAAAGAGTCGAAAGAGGAGAGCTTCGCGCTTGAAATGAGCCAAAGAAATCCTAAATACGCCTACTAGAAGATAAGATACAGCGGTTTAAAAACTTCGAAATTTTAAAAAATCAAAAATACCCTTCCACTATTTGGAATATAGCGTTTGAACCGTTTCTCTCCGAGAAACCAGAATGAAATGATTCGAAAGAGAAGAGTTTCGCGCTTGAAATGAGCCAAAAAAATCCTAAATACGCCTACTAGAAGATAAGATACAGCGGTTTAAAAAAAATCGAAATTTTAAAAAATCAAAAATACCCTTCCACTATTTGGAATATAGCGTCTGAACCGTTTATCTCCGAAAAACTCGAATGAAACGAGTCGAAAGAGGAGAGTTTCGCGCTTGAAATGAGCCAAAAAAATCCTAAATACGCCTACTAGAAGATAAGATACAGCGGTTTAAAACTTCGAAATTTTAAAAAATCAAAAATACCCTTCCACTATTTTAAATATAGCGTCTGAACCGTTTCTCTCCGAAAAAACCCGAATGAAAGGAGTCGAAAGAGGAGAGTTTCGCGCTTGAAATGAGCCAAAAAAATCCTAATTACGCCTACTAGAAGATAAGATACAGCGGTTTAAAAACTACAAAATTTTAAAAAATCAAAAATACCCTTCCACTGTTTTGAATATAGCGTCTGAAACGTTTCTCTCCGAAAAACTCGAAAGAAACGAGTCGAAAGAGGAGAGCTTCGCGCTTGAAATGACCCAAAAAATCCTAAATACGCCTACAAGAAGATAAGATACAGCGGTTTAAAAACTTCGAAATTTTAAAAAATCAAAAATATCCTTCCACTATTTTGAATATAGTGTCTGAACCGTTTCTCTCCGAGAAACCAGAATGAAATGATTCGAAAGAGAAGAGTTTCGCGCTTGAAATGAGCCAAAAAAATCCTAAATTCGCCCACTAGAAGATAAGATACAGCGGTTTAAAAATTCCGAAATTTTAAAAAATCAAAAATACCCTTCCACTCTTTTGAATAAAGCGTCTGAACCGATTCTCTCCGAAAAACTCGAATGAAACGAGTCGAAAGAGGAGAGCTTCGCGCTTGAAATGACCCAAAAAATCCTAAATACGCCTACAAGAAGATAAGATACAGCGGTTTAAAAACTTCGAAATTTTAAAAAATCGAAAATACCCTTCCACTATTTGGAATATAGCGTCTGAACCGTTTATCTCCGAAAAACTCGAATGAAACGAGTCGAAAGAGGAGAGTTTCGCGCTTGAAATGAGCCAAAAAAATCCTAAATACGCCTACTAGAAGATAAGATACAGCGGTTTAAAACTTCGAAATTTTAAAAAATCAAAAATACCCTTCCACTATTTTAAATATAGCGTCTGAACCGTTTCTCTCCGAAAAAACCCGAATGAAAGGAGTCGAAAGAGGAGAGTTTCGCGCTTGAAATGAGCCAAAAAAATCCTAATTACGCCTACTAGAAGATAAGATACAGCGGTTTAAAAACTACAAAATTTTAAAAAATCAAAAATACCCTTCCACTGTTTTGAATATAGCGTCTGAACCGTTTCTCTCCGAAAAACTCGAAAGAAACGAGTCGAAAGAGGAGAGCTTCGCGCTTGAAATGACCCAAAAAATCCTAAATACGCCTACAAGAAGATAAGATACAGCGGTTTATATACTTCGAAATTTTAAAAAATCAAAAATACCCTTCCACTATTTTGAATATAGCGTCTGAACCGTTTCTCTCCGAGAAACCAGAATGAAATGATTCGAAAGAGAAGAGTTTCGCGCTTGAAATGAGCCAAAAAAATCCTAAATACGCCTACTAGAAGATAAGATACAGCGGTTTAAAAACTTCGAAA